>NW_027618640.1:0-66000 GCF_964187855.1 Myxine glutinosa
ACTAACACAAGTGCAAAAGTGGTTTCCTGCACCAACACAAGTGCAAAAAGTGGTTTTTCCACACCAACACAAGTGCAAAAAGTGGTTTTTCAACACTAACACAAGTGCGAAAAGTGGTTTTTCAACACTAACACAAGTGCGAAAAGTGGTTTTTCCACACTAATACAAGTGCAAAAGTGGTTTCATGCACCAACACAAGTGGGAAAAGTGTTTTTTCAACACTTACACAAGTGCGAAAAGTGGTTTTTCAACACTAACACAAGTGTGAAAAGTGTTTTTTCCACACTAATACAAGTGCAAAAGTGGTTTCCTGCACCAACACAAGTGCGAAAAGTGGTTTTTCAACACTAACACAAGTGCGAAAAGTGGTTTTTCAACACTAATACAAGTGCGAAAAGTGGTTTTTCAACACTAGCACAAGTGCGAAAAGTGGTTTTTCCACACTAATACAAGTGCAAAAGTGGTTTCCTGCACCAACACAAGTGCGAAAAGTGGTTTTTGAACACTAACACAAGTGCGAAAAGTGGTTTTTCAACACTAACACAAGTGCGAAAAGTGTTTTTTCCACACTAATACAAGTGCAAAAGTGGTTTCCTGCACCAACACAAGTGCGAAAAGTGGTTTTTCAACACTAACACAAGTGCAAAAAGTGGTTTTTCAACACTAACACAAGTGCGAAAAGTGTTTTTTCCACACTAATACAAGTGCAAAAGTGGTTTCCTCCACCAACACAAGTGCGAAAAGTGGTTTTTCAACACTAACACAAGTGCGAAAAGTGGTTTTTCAACACTAACACAAGTGCGAAAAGTGGTTTTTCAACACTAACACAAGTGCGAAAAGTGGTTTTTCCACACAAATACAAGTGCAAAAGTGGTTTCCTGCACCAACACAAGTGTGAAAAGTAGTTTTTCAACACTAACACAAGTGCAAAAAGTGGTTTTTCAACACTAGCACAAGTGCGAAAAGTGGTTTTTCCACACTAATACAAGTGCAAAAGTGGTTTCCTGCACCAACACAAGTGCGAAAAGTGGTTTTTGAACACTAACACAAGTGCGAAAAGTGGTTTTTCAACACTAACACAAGTGCGAAAAGTGTTTTTTCCACACTAATACAAGTGCAAAAGTGGTTTCCTGCACCAACACAAGTGCGAAAAGTGGTTTTTCAACACTAACACAAGTGCAAAAAGTGGTTTTTCAACACTAACACAAGTGCGAAAAGTGTTTTTTCCACACTAATACAAGTGCAAAAGTGGTTTCCTCCACCAACACAAGTGCGAAAAGTGGTTTTTCAACACTAACACAAGTGCGAAAAGTGGTTTTTCAACACTAACACAAGTGCGAAAAGTGGTTTTTCAACACTAACACAAGTGCGAAAAGTGGTTTTTCCACACAAATACAAGTGCAAAAGTGGTTTCCTGCACCAACACAAGTGTGAAAAGTAGTTTTTCAACACTAACACAAGTGCAAAAAGTGGTTTTTCAACACTAACACAAGTGCGAAAAGTGTTTTTTCCACACTAATACAAGTGCAAAAGTGGTTTCCTGCACCAACACAAGTGCGAAAAGTGGTTTTTCCACACTAATACAAGTGCAAAAGTGGTTTCATGCACCAACACAAGTGCGAAAAGTGGTTTTTCAACACTAACACAAGTGCAAAAAGTGGTTTTTCAACACTATCACAAGTGCAAAAAGTGTTTTTTCCACACTAATACAAGTGCAAAAGTGGTTTCCTGCACCAACACAAGTGCGAAAAGTGGTTTTTCAACACTAACACAAGTGCGAAAAGTGGTTTTTCAACACTAATACAAGTGCAAAAGTGGTTTCCTGCACCAACACAAGTGCGAAAAGTGGTTTTTCAACACTAACACAAGTGCGAAAAGTGGTTTTTCAACACTAACACAAGTGCGAAAAGTGTTTTTTCCACACTAATACAAGTGCAAAAGTGGTTTCCTGCACCAACACAAGTGCGAAAAGTGGTTTTTCAACACTAACACAAGTGCAAAAAGTGGTTTTTCAACACTAACACAAGTGCGAAAAGTGGTTTTTCCACACTAATACAAGTGCAAAAGTGGTTTCCTCCACCAACACAAGTGCGAAAAGTGGTTTTTCAACACTAACACAAGTGCGAAAAGTGGTTTTTCAACACTAACACAAGTGCGAAAAGTGGTTTTTCCACACAAATACAAGTGCAAAAGTGGTTTCCTGCACCAACACAAGTGTGAAAAGTAGTTTTTCAACACTAACACAAGTGCAAAAAGTGGTTTTTCAACACTAACACAAGTGCGAAAAGTGTTTTTTCCACACTAATACAAGTGCAAAAGTGGTTTCCTGCACCAACACAAGTGCGAAAAGTGGTTTTTCCACACTAATACAAGTGCAAAAGTGGTTTCATGCACCAACACAAGTGCGAAAAGTGGTTTTTCAACACTAACACAAGTGCAAAAAGTGGTTTTTCAACACTATCACAAGTGCAAAAAGTGTTTTTTCCACACTAATACAAGTGCAAAAGTGGTTTCCTGCACCAACACAAGTGCGAAAAGTGGTTTTTCAACACTAACACAAGTGCGAAAAGTGGTTTTTCAACACTAATACAAGTGCAAAAGTGGTTTCCTGCACCAACACAAGTGCGAAAAGTGGTTTTTCAACACTAACACAAGTGCGAAAAGTGGTTTTTCAACACTAACACAAGTGCGAAAAGTGTTTTTTCCACACTAATACAAGTGCAAAAGTGGTTTCCTGCACCAACACAAGTGCGAAAAGTGGTTTTTCAACACTAACACAAGTGCAAAAAGTGGTTTTTCAACACTAACACAAGTGCGAAAAGTGTTTTTTCCACACTAATACAAGTGTAAAAGTGGTTTCCTCCACCAACACAAGTGCGAAAAGTGGTTTTTCAACACTAACACAAGTGCGAAAAGTGGTTTTTCAACACTAACACAAGTGCGAAAAGTGGTTTTTCAACACTAACACAAGTGCGAAAAGTGTTTTTTCCACACTAATACAAGTGCAAAAGTGGTTTCCTGCACCAACACAAGTGCAAATAGTGGTTTTTCCACACTAACACAAGTGCAAAAAGTGGTTTTTCAACACTAACACAAGTGCGAAAAGTGGTTTTTCAACACTAACTCAAGTGTGAAAAGTGTTTTTTCCACACTAATACAAGTGCAAAAGTGGTTTCCTGCACCAACACAAGTGCGAAAAGTGGTTTTTCAACACTAACACAAGTGCGAAAAGTGGTTTTTCAACACTAACACAAGTGCGAAAAGTGGTTTTTCAACACTAACACAAGTGCGAAAAGTGGTTTTTCCACACTAATACAAGTGCAAAAGTGGTTTCCTGCACCAACACAAGTGCGAAAAGTGGTTTTTCAACACTAACACAAGTGCGAAAAGTGGTTTTTCAACACTAACACAAGTGCGAAAAGTGTTTTTTCCACACTAATACAAGTGCAAAAGTGGTTTCCTGCACCAACACAAGTGCGAAAAGTGGTTTTTCAACACTAACACGAGTGCAAAAAGTGGTTTTTCAACACTAACACAAGTGCGAAAAGTGTTTTTTCCACACTAATACAAGTGCAAAAGTGGTTTCCTCCACCAACACAAGTGCGAAAAGTGGTTTTTCAACACTAACACAAGTGCGAAAAGTGGTTTTTCGACACTAACACAAGTGCGAAAAGTGGTTTTTCAACACTAACACAAGTGCGAAAAGTGGTTTTTCCACACAAATACAAGTGCAAAAGTGGTTTCCTGCACCAACACAAGTGTGAAAAGTAGTTTTTCAACACTAACACAAGTGCAAAAAGTGGTTTTTCAACACTAACACAAGTGCGAAAAGTTTTTTTTTTCCACACTAATACAAGTGCAAAAGTGGTTTCCTGCACCAACACAAGTGCGAAAAGTTGTTTTTCCACACTAATACAAGTGCAAAAGTGGTTTCATGCACCAAGACAACTGCGAAAAGTGGTTTTTCAGCACTAACACAAGTGCGAAAAGTGGTTTTTCAACACTAACACAAGTGCGAAAAGTGGTTTTTCAACAATAACACAAGTGCGAAAAGAGGTTTTTCCACACTAATACAAGTGCAAAAGTGGTTTCCTGCACCAACACAAGTGTGAAAAGTGGTTTTTCAACACTAACACAAGTGCGAAAAGTGGTTTTTCAACACTAACACAAGTGCGAAAAGTGTTTTTTCCACACTAATACAAGTGAAAAAGTGGTTTCCTGCACCAACACAAGTGCAAAAAGTGGTTTTCCACACTAACACAAGTGCAAAAAGTGGTTTTTCAACACTTACACAAGTGCGAAAAGTGGTTTTTCAACACTAACACAAGTGTGAAAAGTGTTTTTTCCACACTAATACAAGTGCAAAAGTGGTTTCCTGCACCAACACAAGTGCGAAAAGTGGTTTTTCAACACTAATACAAGTGCGAAAAGTGGTTTTTCAACACTAACACAAGTGCGAAAAGTGGTTTTTCCACACTAATACAAGTGCAAAAGTGGTTTCCTGCACCAACACAAGTGCGAAAAGTGGTTTTTCAACACTAACACAAGTGCGAAAAGTGGTTTTTCAACACTAACACAAGTGCGAAAAGTGTTTTTTCCACACTAATACAAGTGCAAAAGTGGTTTCCTGCACCAACACAAGTGCGAAAAGTGGTTTTTCAACACTAACACGAGTGCAAAAAGTGGTTTTTCAACACTAACACAAGTGCGAAAAGTGTTTTTCCACACTAATACAAGTGCAAAAGTGGTTTCCTGCACCAACACAAGTGTGAAAAGTAGTTTTTCAACACTAACACAAGTGCAAAAAGTGGTTTTTCAACACTAACACAAGTGCGAAAAGTGTTTTTTCCACACTAATACAAGTGCAAAAGTGGTTTCCTGCACCAACACACGTGCGAAAAGTGGTTTTCCACACTAATACAAGTGCAAAAGTGGTTTCATGCAACAACGCAAGTGCGAAAAGTGGTTTTTCAACACTAACACAAGTGCGAAAAGTGGTTTTTCAACACTAACACAAGTGCGAAAAGTGGTTTTTCAACACTAACACAAGTGCGAAAAGTGGTTTTTCCACACTAATACAAGTGCAAAAGTGGTTTCCTGCACCAACACAAGTGTGAAAAGTGGTTTTTCAACACTAACACAAGTGCGAAAAGTGGTTTTTCCACACAAATACAAGTGCAAAAGTGGTTTCCTGCACCAACACAAGTGTGAAAAGTAGTTTTTCAACACTAACACAAGTGCAAAAAGTGGTTTTTCAACACTAACACAAGTGCGAAAAGTGTTTTTTCCACACTAATACAAGTGCAAAAGTGGTTTCCTGCACCAACACAAGTGCGAAAAGTGGTTTTTCCACACTAATACAAGTGCAAAAGTGGTTTCATGCACCAACACAAGTGCGAAAAGTGGTTTTTCAACACTAACACAAGTGCAAAAAGTGGTTTTTCAACACTATCACAAGTGCAAAAAGTGTTTTTTCCACACTAATACAAGTGCAAAAGTGGTTTCCTGCACCAACACAAGTGCGAAAAGTGGTTTTTCAACACTAACACAAGTGCGAAAAGTGGTTTTTCAACACTAATACAAGTGCAAAAGTGGTTTCCTGCACCAACACAAGTGCGAAAAGTGGTTTTTCAACACTAACACAAGTGCGAAAAGTGGTTTTTCAACACTAACACAAGTGCGAAAAGTGTTTTTTCCACACTAATACAAGTGCAAAAGTGGTTTCCTGCACCAACACAAGTGCGAAAAGTGGTTTTTCAACACTAACACAAGTGCAAAAAGTGGTTTTTCAACACTAACACAAGTGCGAAAAGTGGTTTTTCCACACTAATACAAGTGCAAAAGTGGTTTCCTCCACCAACACAAGTGCGAAAAGTGGTTTTTCAACACTAACACAAGTGCGAAAAGTGGTTTTTCAACACTAACACAAGTGCGAAAAGTGGTTTTTCCACACAAATACAAGTGCAAAAGTGGTTTCCTGCACCAACACAAGTGTGAAAAGTAGTTTTTCAACACTAACACAAGTGCAAAAAGTGGTTTTTCAACACTAACACAAGTGCGAAAAGTGTTTTTTCCACACTAATACAAGTGCAAAAGTGGTTTCCTGCACCAACACAAGTGCGAAAAGTGGTTTTTCCACACTAATACAAGTGCAAAAGTGGTTTCATGCACCAACACAAGTGCGAAAAGTGGTTTTTCAACACTAACACAAGTGCAAAAAGTGGTTTTTCAACACTATCACAAGTGCAAAAAGTGTTTTTTCCACACTAATACAAGTGCAAAAGTGGTTTCCTGCACCAACACAAGTGCGAAAAGTGGTTTTTCAACACTAACACAAGTGCGAAAAGTGGTTTTTCAACACTAATACAAGTGCAAAAGTGGTTTCCTGCACCAACACAAGTGCGAAAAGTGGTTTTTCAACACTAACACAAGTGCGAAAAGTGGTTTTTCAACACTAACACAAGTGCGAAAAGTGTTTTTTCCACACTAATACAAGTGCAAAAGTGGTTTCCTGCACCAACACAAGTGCGAAAAGTGGTTTTTCAACACTAACACAAGTGCAAAAAGTGGTTTTTCAACACTAACACAAGTGCGAAAAGTGTTTTTTCCACACTAATACAAGTGTAAAAGTGGTTTCCTCCACCAACACAAGTGCGAAAAGTGGTTTTTCAACACTAACACAAGTGCGAAAAGTGGTTTTTCAACACTAACACAAGTGCGAAAAGTGGTTTTTCAACACTAACACAAGTGCGAAAAGTGTTTTTTCCACACTAATACAAGTGCAAAAGTGGTTTCCTGCACCAACACAAGTGCAAATAGTGGTTTTTCCACACTAACACAAGTGCAAAAAGTGGTTTTTCAACACTAACACAAGTGCGAAAAGTGGTTTTTCAACACTAACTCAAGTGTGAAAAGTGTTTTTTCCACACTAATACAAGTGCAAAAGTGGTTTCCTGCACCAACACAAGTGCGAAAAGTGGTTTTTCAACACTAACACAAGTGCGAAAAGTGGTTTTTCAACACTAACACAAGTGCGAAAAGTGGTTTTTCAACACTAACACAAGTGCGAAAAGTGGTTTTTCCACACTAATACAAGTGCAAAAGTGGTTTCCTGCACCAACACAAGTGCGAAAAGTGGTTTTTCAACACTAACACAAGTGCGAAAAGTGGTTTTTCAACACTAACACAAGTGCGAAAAGTGTTTTTTCCACACTAATACAAGTGCAAAAGTGGTTTCCTGCACCAACACAAGTGCGAAAAGTGGTTTTTCAACACTAACACGAGTGCAAAAAGTGGTTTTTCAACACTAACACAAGTGCGAAAAGTGTTTTTTCCACACTAATACAAGTGCAAAAGTGGTTTCCTCCACCAACACAAGTGCGAAAAGTGGTTTTTCAACACTAACACAAGTGCGAAAAGTGGTTTTTCGACACTAACACAAGTGCGAAAAGTGGTTTTTCAACACTAACACAAGTGCGAAAAGTGGTTTTTCCACACAAATACAAGTGCAAAAGTGGTTTCCTGCACCAACACAAGTGTGAAAAGTAGTTTTTCAACACTAACACAAGTGCAAAAAGTGGTTTTTCAACACTAACACAAGTGCGAAAAGTTTTTTTTTTCCACACTAATACAAGTGCAAAAGTGGTTTCCTGCACCAACACAAGTGCGAAAAGTTGTTTTTCCACACTAATACAAGTGCAAAAGTGGTTTCATGCACCAAGACAACTGCGAAAAGTGGTTTTTCAGCACTAACACAAGTGCGAAAAGTGGTTTTTCAACACTAACACAAGTGCGAAAAGTGGTTTTTCAACAATAACACAAGTGCGAAAAGAGGTTTTTCCACACTAATACAAGTGCAAAAGTGGTTTCCTGCACCAACACAAGTGTGAAAAGTGGTTTTTCAACACTAACACAAGTGCGAAAAGTGGTTTTTCAACACTAACACAAGTGCGAAAAGTGTTTTTTCCACACTAATACAAGTGAAAAAGTGGTTTCCTGCACCAACACAAGTGCAAAAAGTGGTTTTCCACACTAACACAAGTGCAAAAAGTGGTTTTTCAACACTTACACAAGTGCGAAAAGTGGTTTTTCAACACTAACACAAGTGTGAAAAGTGTTTTTTCCACACTAATACAAGTGCAAAAGTGGTTTCCTGCACCAACACAAGTGCGAAAAGTGGTTTTTCAACACTAATACAAGTGCGAAAAGTGGTTTTTCAACACTAACACAAGTGCGAAAAGTGGTTTTTCCACACTAATACAAGTGCAAAAGTGGTTTCCTGCACCAACACAAGTGCGAAAAGTGGTTTTTCAACACTAACACAAGTGCGAAAAGTGGTTTTTCAACACTAACACAAGTGCGAAAAGTGTTTTTTCCACACTAATACAAGTGCAAAAGTGGTTTCCTGCACCAACACAAGTGCGAAAAGTGGTTTTTCAACACTAACACGAGTGCAAAAAGTGGTTTTTCAACACTAACACAAGTGCGAAAAGTGTTTTTCCACACTAATACAAGTGCAAAAGTGGTTTCCTGCACCAACACAAGTGTGAAAAGTAGTTTTTCAACACTAACACAAGTGCAAAAAGTGGTTTTTCAACACTAACACAAGTGCGAAAAGTGTTTTTTCCACACTAATACAAGTGCAAAAGTGGTTTCCTGCACCAACACACGTGCGAAAAGTGGTTTTCCACACTAATACAAGTGCAAAAGTGGTTTCATGCAACAACGCAAGTGCGAAAAGTGGTTTTTCAACACTAACACAAGTGCGAAAAGTGGTTTTTCAACACTAACACAAGTGCGAAAAGTGGTTTTTCAACACTAACACAAGTGCGAAAAGTGGTTTTTCCACACTAATACAAGTGCAAAAGTGG
Source organism: Myxine glutinosa (assembly GCF_964187855.1). NCBI lineage: Eukaryota > Metazoa > Chordata > Myxini > Myxiniformes > Myxinidae > Myxine > Myxine glutinosa. The sequence continues at coordinate 8,871 of NW_027618640.1, forward strand.
TTTCCTGCACCAACACAAGTGTGAAAAGTGGTTTTTCAACACTAACACAAGTGCGAAAAGTGGTTTTTCAACACTAACACAAGTGCGAAAAGTGTTTTTTCCACACTAACACAAGTGCAAAAGTGGTTTCCTGCACCAACACAAGTGCAAAAAGTGGTTTTTCCACACCAACACAAGTGCAAAAAGTGGTTTTTCAACACTAACACAAGTGCGAAAAGTGGTTTTTCAACACTAACACAAGTGCGAAAAGTGGTTTTTCCACACTAATACAAGTGCAAAAGTGGTTTCATGCACCAACACAAGTGGGAAAAGTGTTTTTTCAACACTTACACAAGTGCGAAAAGTGGTTTTTCAACACTAACACAAGTGTTAAAAGTGTTTTTTCCACACTAATACAAGTGCAAAAGTGGTTTCCTGCACCAACACAAGTGCGAAAAGTGGTTTTTCAACACTAACACAAGTGCGAAAAGTGGTTTTTCAACACTAATACAAGTGCGAAAAGTGGTTTTTCAACACTAGCACAAGTGCGAAAAGTGGTTTTTCCACACTAATACAAGTGCAAAAGTGGTTTCCTGCACCAACACAAGTGCGAAAAGTGGTTTTTGAACACTAACACAAGTGCGAAAAGTGGTTTTTCAACACTAACACAAGTGCGAAAAGTGTTTTTTCCACACTAATACAAGTGCAAAAGTGGTTTCCTGCACCAACACAAGTGCGAAAAGTGGTTTTTCAACACTAACACAAGTGCAAAAAGTGGTTTTTCAACACTAACACAAGTGCGAAAAGTGTTTTTTCCACACTAATACAAGTGCAAAAGTGGTTTCCTCCACCAACACAAGTGCGAAAAGTGGTTTTTCAACACTAACACAAGTGCAAAAAGTGGTTTTTCAACACTAACACAAGTGCGAAAAGTGTTTTTTCCACACTAATACAAGTGCAAAAGTGGTTTCCTCCACCAACACAAGTGCGAAAAGTGGTTTTTCAACACTAACACAAGTGCGAAAAGTGGTTTTTCAACACTAACACAAGTGCGAAAAGTGGTTTTTCCACACAAATACAAGTGCAAAAGTGGTTTCCTGCACCAACACAAGTGTGAAAAGTAGTTTTTCAACACTAACACAAGTGCAAAAAGTGGTTTTTCAACACTAGCACAAGTGCGAAAAGTGGTTTTTCCACACTAATACAAGTGCAAAAGTGGTTTCCTGCACCAACACAAGTGCGAAAAGTGGTTTCCTGCACCAACACAAGTGCGAAAAGTGGTTTTTCAACACTAACACAAGTGCGAAAAGTGTTTTTTCCACACTAATACAAGTGCAAAAGTGGTTTCCTGCACCAACACAAGTGCGAAAAGTGGTTTTTCAACACTAACACAAGTGCAAAAAGTGGTTTTTCAACACTAACACAAGTGCGAAAAGTGTTTTTTCCACACTAATACAAGTGCAAAAGTGGTTTCCTCCACCAACACAAGTGCGAAAAGTGGTTTTTCAACACTAACACAAGTGCGAAAAGTGGTTTTTCAACACTAACACAAGTGCGAAAAGTGGTTTTTCAACACTAACACAAGTGCGAAAAGTGGTTTTTCCACACAAATACAAGTGCAAAAGTGGTTTCCTGCACCAACACAAGTGTGAAAAGTAGTTTTTCAACACTAACACAAGTGCAAAAAGTGGTTTTTCAACACTAACACAAGTGCGAAAAGTGTTTTTTCCACACTAATACAAGTGCAAAAGTGGTTTCCTGCACCAACACAAGTGCGAAAAGTGGTTTTTCCACACTAATACAAGTGCAAAAGTGGTTTCATGCACCAACACAAGTGCGAAAAGTGGTTTTTCAACACTAACACAAGTGCAAAAAGTGGTTTTTCAACACTATCACAAGTGCAAAAAGTGTTTTTTCCACACTAATACAAGTGCAAAAGTGGTTTCCTGCACCAACACAAGTGCGAAAAGTGGTTTTTCAACACTAACACAAGTGCGAAAAGTGGTTTTTCAACACTAATACAAGTGCAAAAGTGGTTTCCTGCACCAACACAAGTGCGAAAAGTGGTTTTTCAACACTAACACAAGTGCGAAAAGTGGTTTTTCAACACTAACACAAGTGCGAAAAGTGTTTTTTCCACACTAATACAAGTGCAAAAGTGGTTTCCTGCACCAACACAAGTGCGAAAAGTGGTTTTTCAACACTAACACAAGTGCAAAAAGTGGTTTTTCAACACTAACACAAGTGCGAAATGTGTTTTTTCCACACTAATACAAGTGTAAAAGTGGTTTCCTCCACCAACACAAGTGCGAAAAGTGGTTTTTCAACACTAACACAAGTGCGAAAAGTGGTTTTTCAACACTAACATAAGTGCGAAAAGTGGTTTTTCAACACTAACACAAGTGCGAAAAGTGTTTTTTCCACACTAATACAAGTGCAAAAGTGGTTTCCTGCACCAACACAAGTGCAAATAGTGGTTTTTCCACACTAACACAAGTGCAAAAAGTGGTTTTTCAACACTAACACAAGTGCGAAAAGTGGTTTTTCAACACTAACTCAAGTGTGAAAAGTGTTTTTTCCACACTAATACAAGTGCAAAAGTGGTTTCCTGCACCAACACAAGTGCGAAAAGTGGTTTTTCAACACTAACACAAGTGCGAAAAGTGGTTTTTCAACACTAACACAAGTGCGAAAAGTGGTTTTTCAACACTAACACAAGTGCGAAAAGTGGTTTTTCCACACTAATACAAGTGCAAAAGTGGTTTCCTGCACCAACACAAGTGCGAAAAGTGGTTTTTCAACACTAACACAAGTGCGAAAAGTGGTTTTTCAACACTAACACAAGTGCGAAAAGTGTTTTTTCCACACTAATACAAGTGCAAAAGTGGTTTCCTGCACCAACACAAGTGCGAAAAGTGGTTTTTCAACACTAACACGAGTGCAAAAAGTGGTTTTTCAACACTAACACAAGTGCGAAAAGTGTTTTTTCCACACTAATACAAGTGCAAAAGTGGTTTCCTCCACCAACACAAGTGCGAAAAGTGGTTTTTCAACACTAACACAAGTGCGAAAAGTGGTTTTTCAACACTAACACAAGTGCGAAAAGTGGTTTTTCAACACTAACACAAGTGCGAAAAGTGGTTTTTCCACACAAATACAAGTGCAAAAGTGGTTTCCTGCACCAACACAAGTGCAAAAGTGGTTTCCTGCACCAACACAAGTGTGAAAAGTGGTTTTTCAACACTAACACAAGTGCGAAAAGTGGTTTTTCAACACTAACACAAGTGCGAAAAGTGTTTTTTCCACACTAATACAAGTGAAAAAGTGGTTTCCTGCACCAACACAAGTGCGAAAAGTGGTTTTTCAACACTAACACAAGTGCGAAAAGTGGTTTTTCCACACTAATACAAGTGCAAAAGTGGTTTCCTGCACCAACACAAGTGTGAAAAGTGGTTTTTCAACACTAACACAAGTGCGAAAAGTGGTTTTTCAACACTAACACAAGTGCGAAAAGTGTTTTTTCCACACTAATACAAGTGAAAAAGTGGTTTCCTGCACCAACACAAGTGCAAAAAGTGGTTTTCCACACTAACACAAGTGCAAAAAGTGGTTTTTCAACACTTACACAAGTGCGAAAAGTGGTTTTTCAACACTAACACAAGTGTGAAAAGTGTTTTTTCCACACTAATACAAGTGCAAAAGTGGTTTCCTGCACCAACACAAGTGCGAAAAGTGGTTTTTCAACACTAATACAAGTGCGAAAAGTGGTTTTTCAACACTAACACAAGTGCGAAAAGTGGTTTTTCCACACTAATACAAGTGCAAAGTGGTTTCCTGCACCAACACAAGTGCGAAAAGTGGTTTTTCAACACTAACACAAGTGCGAAAAGTGGTTTTTCAACACTAACACAAGTGCGAAAAGTGTTTTTTCCACACTAATACAAGTGCAAAAGTGGTTTCCTGCACCAACACAAGTGCGAAAAGTGGTTTTTCAACACTAACACAAGTGCAAAAAGTGGTTTTTCAACACTAACACAAGTGCGAAAAGTGTTTTTTCACACTAATACAAGTGCAAAAGTGGTTTCCTCCACCAACACAAGTGCGAAAAGTGGTTTTTCAACACTAACACAAGTGCGAAAAGTGGTTTTTCAACACTAACACAAGTGCGAAAAGTGGTTTTTCCACACTAATATAAGTGCAAAAGTGGTTTCATGCACCAACACAAGTGCGAAAAGTGGTTTTTCAACACTAACACAAGTGCAAAAAGTGGTTTTTCAACACTATCACAAGTGCAAAAAGTGTTTTTTCCACACTAATACAAGTGCAAAAGTGGTTTCCTGCACCAACACAAGTGCGAAAAGTGGTTTTTCAACACTAACACAAGTGCGAAAAGTGGTTTTTCAACACTAATACAAGTGCAAAAGTGGTTTCCTGCCCCAACACAAGTGCGAAAAGTGGTTTTTCAACACTAACACAAGTGCAAAAAGTGGTTTTTCAACACTAACACAAGTGCGAAAAGTGGTTTTTCCACACTAATACAAGTGCAAAAGTGGTTTCCTGCACCAACACAAGTGCGAAAAGTGGTTTTTCCACACTAATACAAGTGCAAAAGTGGTTTCCTGCACCAACACAAGTGAGAAAAGTGGTTTTTCAACACTAACACAAGTGCGAAAAGTGGTTTTTCAACACTAACACAAGTGCGAAAAGTGTTTTTTCCACACTAATACAAGTGCAAAAGTGGTTTCCTGCACCAACACAAGTGCGAAAAGTGGTTTTTCAACACTAACACAAGTGCGAAAAGTGGTTTTTCAACACTAACACAAGTGCGAAAAGTGTTTTTTCAACACTAACACAAGTGCGAAAAGTGGTTTTTCCACACTAATACAAGTGCAAAAGTGGTTTCCTGCACCAATACAAGTGCGAAAAGTGGTTTTTCAACACTAACACAAGTGCGAAAAGTGGTTTTTCAACACTAACACAAGTGCGAAAAGTGGTTTTTCAACACTAACACAAGTGCGAAAAGTGGTTTTTCAACACTAACACAAGTGCGAAAAGTGGTTTTTCAACACAAACACAAGTGCGAAAAGTGGTTTTTCCACACTAATACAAGTGCAAAAGTGGTTTCCTGCACCAACACAAGTGCGAAAAGTGGTTTTTCAACACCAACACAAGTGCGAAAAGTGTTTTTTCCACACTAATACAAATGCAAAAGTGGTTTCCTGCACCAACACAAGTGCGAAAAGTGGTTTTTCAACACTAACACAAGTGCGAAAAGTGGTTTTTCAACACTAACACAAGTGCGAAAAGTGTTTATTCCACACTAATACAAGTGCAAAAGTGGTTTCCTGCACCAACACAAGTGCGAAAAGTGGTTTTTCAACACTAACACAAGTGTGAAAAGTGGTTTTTCAACACTAACACAAGGGCGAAAAGTGGTTTATCAACACTAACAAAAGTGCGAAAAGTGGTTTTTCCACACTAATACAAGTGCAAAAGTGGTTTCCTGCACCAACACAAGTGCGAAAAGTGGTTTTTCAACACTAACACAAGTGCGAAAAGTGGTTTTTCAACACTATCACAAGTGCAAAAAGTGTTTTTTCCACACTAATACAAGTGCAAAAGTGGTTTCATGCACCAACACAAGTGCGAAAAGTGGTTTTTCTACACTAACACAAGTGCGAAAAGTGGTTTTTCAACACTAACACAAGTGCGAAAAGTGGTTTTTCAACACTAACACAAGTGCAAAAAGTGGTTTTTCCACACTAATACAAGTGCAAAAGTGGTTTCCTGCACCAACACAAGTGCGAAAAGTGGTTTTTCAACACTAACACAAGTGCGAAAAGTGGTTTTTCAACACTAACACAAGTGCGAAAAGTGTTTTTTCCACACTAATACAAGTGCAAAAGTGGTTTCCTGCACCAACACAAGTGCGAAAAGTGGTTTTTCAACACTAACACAAGTGCAAAAAGTGGTTTTTCAACACTAACACAAGTGCGAAATGTGTTTTTTCCACACTAATACAAGTGCAAAAGTGGTTTCCTCCACCAACACAAGTGCGAAAAGTGGTTTTTCAACACTAACACAAGTGCGAAAAGTGGTTTTTCAACACTAACACAAGTGCGAAAAGTGGTTTTTCAACACTAACACAAGTGCGAAAAGTGGTTTTTCCACACTAATACAAGTGCAAAAGTGGTTTCCTGCACCAACACAAGTGCGAAAAGTGGTTTTTCAACACTAACACAAGTGCGAAAAGTGGTTTTTCAACACTAACACAAGTGCGAAAAGTGTTTTTTCCACACTAATACAAGTGCAAAAGTGGTTTCCTGCACCAACACAAGTGCGAAAAGTGGTTTTTCAACACTAACACAAGTGCAAAAAGTGGTTTTTCAACACTAACACAAGTGCGAAAAGTGTTTTTTCCACACTAATACAAGTGCAAAAGTGGTTTCCTCCACCAACACAAGTGCGAAAAGTGGTTTTTCAACACTAACACAAGTGCGAAAAGTGGTTTTTCAACACTAACACAAGTGCGAAAAGTGGTTTTTCAACACTAACACAAGTGCGAAAAGTGGTTTTTCCACACAAATACAAGTGCAAAAGTGGTTTCCTGCACCAACACAAGTGTGAAAAGTAGTTTTTCAACACTAACACAAGTGCAAAAAGTGGTTTTTCAACACTAACACAAGTGCGAAAAGTGTTTTTTCCACACTAATACAAGTGCAAAAGTGGTTTCCTGCACCAACACAAGTGCGAAAAGTGGTTTTCCACACTAATACAAGTGCAAAAGTGGTTTCATGCAACAACGCAAGTGCGAAAAGTGGTTTTTCAACACTAACACAAGTGCGAAAAGTGGTTTTTCAACACTAACACAAGTGCGAAAAGTGGTTTTTCAACACTAACACAAGTGCGAAAAGTGGTTTTTCCACACTAACACAAGTGCAAAAGTGGTTTCCTGCACCAACACAAGTGCAAAAAGTGGTTTTTCCACACCAACACAAGTGCAAAAAGTGGTTTTTCAACACTAACACAAGTGCGAAAAGTGGTTTTTCAACACTAACACAAGTGCGAAAAGTGGTTTTTCCACACTAATACAAGTGCAAAAGTGGTTTCATGCACCAACACAAGTGGGAAAAGTGTTTTTTCAACACTTACACAAGTGCGAAAAGTGGTTTTTCAACACTAACACAAGTGTGAAAAGTGTTTTTTCCACACTAATACAAGTGCAAAAGTGGTTTTCCACACTAATACAAGTGCAAAAGTGGTTTCATGCAACAACGCAAGTGCGAAAAGTGGTTTTTCCACACCAACACAAGTGCAAAAAGTGGTTTTTCAACACTAACACAAGTGCGAAAAGTGGTTTTTCAACACTAACACAAGTGCAAAAAGTGGTTTTTCCACACTAATACAAGTGCAAAAGTGGTTTCATGCACCAACACAAGTGGGAAAAGTGTTTTTTCAACACTTACACAAGTGCGAAAAGTGGTTTTTCAACACTAACACAAGTGTGAAAAGTGTTTTTTCCACACTAATACAAGTGCAAAAGTGGTTTCCTGCACCAACACAAGTGCGAAAAGTGGTTTTTCAACACTAACACAAGTGCGAAAAGTGGTTTTTCAACACTAATACAAGTGCGAAAAGTGGTTTTTCAACACTAACACAAGTGCGAAAAGTGGTTTTTCCACACTAATACAAGTGCAAAAGTGGTTTCCTGCACCAACACAAGTGCGAAAAGTGGTTTTTGAACACTAACACAAGTGCGAAAAGTGGTTTTTCAACACTAACACAAGTGCGAAAAGTGTTTTTTCCACACTAATACAAGTGCAAAAGTGGTTTCCTGCACCAACACAAGTGCGAAAAGTGGTTTTTCAACACTAACACAAGTGCAAAAAGTGGTTTTTCAACACTAACACAAGTGCGAAAAGTGTTTTTTCCACACTAATACAAGTGCAAAAGTGGTTTCCTCCACCAACACAAGTGCGAAAAGTGGTTTTTCAACACTAACACAAGTGCGAAAAGTGGTTTTTCAACACTAACACAAGTGCGAAAAGAGGTTTTTCAACACTAACACAAGTGCGAAAAGTGGTTTTTCCACACAAATACAAGTGCAAAAGTGGTTTCCTGCACCAACACAAGTGTGAAAAGTAGTTTTTCAACACTAACACAAGTGCAAAAAGTGGTTTTTCAACACTAACACAAGTGCGAAAAGTGTTTTTTCCACACTAATACAAGTGCAAAAGTGGTTTCCTGCACCAACACAAGTGCGAAAAGTGGTTTTTCCACACTAATACAAGTGCAAAAGTGGTTTCATGCACCAACACAAGTGCGAAAAGTGGTTTTTCAACACTAACACAAGTGCAAAAAGTGGTTTTTCAACACTATCACAAGTGCAAAAAGTGTTTTTTCCACACTAATACAAGTGCAAAAGTGGTTTCCTGCACCAACACAAGTGCGAAAAGTGGTTTTTCAACACTAACACAAGTGCGAAAAGTGGTTTTTCAACACTAATACAAGTGCAAAAGTGGTTTCCTGCACCAACACAAGTGCGAAAAGTGGTTTTTCAACACTAACACAAGTGCAAAAAGTGGTTTTTCAACACTAACACAAGTGCGAAAAGTGGTTTTTCCACACTAATACAAGTGCAAAAGTGGTTTCCTGCACCAACACAAGTGCGAAAAGTGGTTTTTCCACACTAATACAAGTGCAAAAGTGGTTTCCTGCACCAACACAACGGAGAAAAGTGGTTTTTCAACACTAACACAAGTGCGAAAAGTGGTTTTTCAACACTAACACAAGTGCGAAAAGTGTTTTTTCCACACTAATACAAGTGCAAAAGTGGTTTCCTGCACCAACACAAGTGCGAAAAGTGGTTTTTCAACACTAACAGAAGTGCGAAAAGTGGTTTTTCAACACTAACACAAGTGCGAAAAGTGTTTTTTCAACACTAACAAGTGCGAAAAGTGGTTTTTCCACACTAATACAAGTGCAAAAGTGGTTTCCTGCACCAACACAAGTGCAAAAAGTGGTTTTTCAACACTAACACAAGTGCGAAAAGTGGTTTTTCAACACTAACACAAGTGCGAAAAGTGGTTTTTCCACACTAATACAAGTGCAAAAGTGGTTTCATGCACCAACACAAGTGCAAAAAGTGGTTTTTCAACACTATCACAAGTGCAAAAAGTGTTTTTTCCACACTAATACAAGTGCAAAAGTGCTTTCCTGCACCAACACAAGTGCGAAAAGTGGTTTTTCAACACTAACACAAGTGCGAAAAGTGGTTTTTCAACACTAATACAAGTGCAAAAGTGGTTTCCTGCACCAATACAAGTGTGAGAAGTGGTTTTTCAACACTAACACAAGTGCGAAAAGTGGTTTTTCAACACTAACACAAGTGCGAAAAGTGGTTTTTCAACACTAATACAAGTGCAAAAGTGTTTCCTGCACCAACACAAGTGCGAAAAGTGGTTTTTCGATACTAACACAAGTGCGAAAAGTGGTTTTTAAACACTAACACAAGTGCGAAAAGTGGTTTTTCAACACTAACACAAGTGCGAAAAGTGTTTATTCCACACTAATACAAGTGCAAAAGTGGTTTCCTGCACCAACACAAGTGCGAAAAGTGGTTTTTCAACACTAACATAAGTGCGAAAAGTGGTTTTTCAACACTAACACAAGGGCGAAAAGTGGTTTATCAACACTAACAAAAGTGCGAAAAGTGGTTTTTCCACACTAATGCAAGTGCAAAAGTGGTTTCCTGCACCAACACAAGTGCGAAAAGTGGTTTTTCAACACTAACACAAGTGCGAAAAGTGGTTTTTCAACACTATCACAAGTGCAAAAAGTGTTTTTTCCACACTAATACAAGTGCAAAAGTGGTTTCCTGCACCAACACAAGTGCGAAAAGTGGTTTTTCAACACTAATACAATTACGAAAAGTGGTTTTTCCACACTAATACAAGTGCAAAAGTGGTTTCCTGCACTAACACAAGTGCGAAAAGTGGTTTTTCAACACTAACACAAGTGTGAAAAGTGGTTTTTCTACAATATCACAAGTGCAAAAGTGGTTTCCTGCACCAACACAAGTGCGAAAAGTGGTTTTTCAACACTAACACAAGTGCGAAAAGTGGTTTTTCAACACTAACACAAGTGCAAAAAGGGTTTTTTCCACACTAATACAAGTGCAAAAGTGGTTGCCTGCACCAACACAAGTGCGAAAAGTGTTTTTTCAACACTAATAAAAGTGCAAAAGTGGTTTCCTGCACCAACACAAGTGCGAAATGTGGTTTTTCAACACTAACACAAGTGCGAAAAGTGGTTTTTCAACACTAACACAAGTGCGAAAAGTGGTTTTTCAACACTAACACAAGTGCGAAAAGTGGTTTACCACACTAATACAAGTGCAAAAGTGGTTTCCTGCACGAACAAAAGTGCGAAAAGTGGTTTTTCAACACTACCACAAGTGCGAAAAGTGGTTTTTCAACATTACCACAAGTGCAAAAAGTGTTTTTTCCACAGTAATACAAATGCAAAAGTGGTTTCCTGCACCAACACAAGTGCAAAAAGTGTTTTTTCAACACTAACACAAGTGCGAAAAGTGGTTTTTCAACATTAACACAAGTGCGAAAAGTGGTTTTTCCACACTAATACAAGTGCAAAAGTGGTTTCCTGCACCAACACAAGTGCGAAAAGTGGTTTTTCAACACTAACACAAGTGCGAAAAGTGGTTTTTCCACACTAATACAAGTGCAAAAGTGGTTTCCTGCACCAAACACAAGTGCGAAAAGTGGTTTTTCAACACTAACACAAGTACGAAAAGTGGTTTTTCAACACTATCACAAGTGCAAAAAGTGTTTTTTCCACACTAATACAAGTGCAAAAGTGGTTTCCTGCACCAACACAAGTGCGAAAAGTGTTTTTTCAACACTTACACAAGTGCGAAAAGTGGTTTTTCAACACTAACACAAGTGTGAAAAGTATTTTTTCCACACTAATACAAGTGCAAAAGTGGTTTCCTGCACCAACACAAGTGCGAAAAGTGGTTTTTCAAAACTAACACAAGTGCGAAAAGTGGTTTTTCAACACTAACACAAGTGCGAAAAGTGTTTTTTCCACACTAATACAAGTGCAAAAGTGGTTTCCTGCACCAACACAACTGTGAAAAGTGGTTTTTCAACACTAACACAAGTGCGAAAAGTGGTTTTTCAACACTAACACAAGTGCGAAAAGTGGTTTTTCAACACTAACACAAGTGCGAAAAGTGGTTTTTCCACACTAATACAAGTGCAAAAGTGGTTTCCTGCACCAACACAAGTGCAAAAAGTGGTTTTTCAACACTAACACAAGTGCGAAAAGTGGTTTTTCAACACTAACACAAGTGTGAAAAGTGGTTTTTCCACACTAATACAAGTGCAAAAGTGGTTTCCTGCACCAACACAAGTGCGAAAAGTGGTTTTTCAACACTAACACAAGTGCGAAAAGTGGTTTTTCAACACTAACACAAGTGCGAAAAGTGGTTTTTCAACACTAACACAAGTGCGAAAAGTGGTTTTTCAACACTAACACAAGTGCGAAAAGTGGTTTTTCCACACTAATACAAGTGCAAAAGTGGTTTCCTGCACCAACACAAGTGCGAAAAGTGGTTTTTCAAAACTAACACAAGTGCGAAAAGTGGTTTTTCAACACTAACACAAGTGCGAAAAGTGGTTTTTCAACACTAACACAAGTGCGAAAAGTGGTTTTTCAACACTAACACAAGTGCGAAAAGTGGTTTTTCCACACTAATACAAGTGCAAAAGTGGTTTCCTGCACCAACACAAGTGCGAAAAGTGGTTTTTCAACACTAACACAAGTGCAAAAAGTGGTTTTTCAACACTAACACAAGTGCGAAAAGTGTTTTTTCCACACTAATACAAGTGCAAAAGTGGTTTCCTCCACCAACACAGGTGCAAAAAGTGGTTTTTCAACACTAACACAAGTGCGAAAAGTGGTTTTTCAACACTAACACAAGTGCGAAAAGTGGTTTTTCAACACTAACACAAGTGCGAAAAGTAGATTTTCCACACTAATACAAGTGCAAAAGTGGTTTCATGCACCAACACAAGTGCGAAAAGTGGTTTTTCAACACTAACACAAGTGCAAAAAGTGGTTTTTCAACACTATCACAAGTGCAAAAAGTGTTTTTTCCACACTAATACAAGTGCAAAAGTGGTTTCCTGCATCAACACAAGTGCAAAAAGTGGTTTTTCAACACTAACACAAGTGCGAAAAGTGGTTTTTCAACACTAACACAAGTGCGAAAAGTGGTTTTTCAACACTAACACAAGTGCGAAAAGTGGTTTTTCCACACTAATACAAGTGCAAAAGTGGTTTCCTGCACCAACACAAGTGCGAAAAGTGGTTTTTCAAAACTAACACAAGTGCGAAAAGTGGTTTTTCAACACTTATACAAGTGCAAAAAGTGTTTTTTCCACACTAATACAAGTGCAAAAGTGGTTTCCTGCACCAACACAAGTGTGAAAAGTGGTTTTTCAACACTAACACAAGTGCGAAAAGTGGTTTTTCAACACTAACACAAGTGTGAAAAGTGTTTTATCCACACTAATACAAGTGCAAAATTGCTTTCCTGCACCAACACAAGTGCGAAAAGTGATTTTTCAACACTAACACAAGTGTGAAAAGTGGTTTTTCAACACTAACACAAGTGTGAAAAGTGGTTTTTCAACACTAACACAAGTGCGAAATCTGGTTTTTCCACACTAATACAAGTGCAAAAGTGGTTTCCTGCACCAACACAAGTGCGAAAAGTGGTTTTTCAACACTAACACAAGTGCGAAAAGTGGTTTTTCAACACTATCACAAGTGCAAAAAGTGTTTTTTCCACACTAATACAAGTGCAAAAGTGGTTTCCTGCACCAAAACAAGTGCGAAAAGTGGTTTTTCAACACTAACACAAGTGCGAAAAGTGGTTTTTCAACACTAACACAAGTGCGAAAAGTGTTTTTCCCACACTAATACAAGTGCAAAAGTGGTTTCCTGCACCAACACAAGTGCGAAAAGTGGTTTTTCAACACTAACACAAGTGCGAAAAGTGGTCTTTCAACACTAACACAAGTGCGAAAAGTGTTTTTTCAACACTATCACAAGTGCGAAAAGTGGTTTTTCCACACTAATACAAGTGCAAAAGTGGTTTCCTGCACCAACACAAGTGCGAAAAGTGGTTTTTCAACACTAACACAAGTGCAAAAAGTGGTTTTTCAACACTAACACAAGTGCGAAAAGTGTTTTTTCCACACTAATACAAGTGCAAAAGTGGTTTCCTCCACCAACACAAGTGCGAAAAGTGGTTTTTCAACACTAACACAAGTGCGAAAAGTGGTTTTTCAACACTAACACAAGTGCGAAAAGTGGTTTTTCCACACTAATACAAGTGCAAAAGTGGTTTCCTGCACCAAAACAAGTGTGAAAAGTGGTTTTTCAACACTAACACAAGTGCGAAAAGTGGTTTTTCAACACTATTACAAGTGCAAAAGTGGTTTCCTGCACCAACACAAGTGCGAAAAGTGGTTTTTCAACACTAGCACAAGTGCGAAAAGTGGTTTTTCAACACTAACACAAGTGCGAAAAGTGGTTTTTCAACACTAACACAAGTGCGAAAAGTGGTTTTTCAACACTAACACAAGTGCGAAAAGTGGTTTTTCAACACTAACACAAGTGCGAAAAGTGGTTTTTCAACACTAACACAAGTGCGAAAAGTAGTTTTTCCACACTAATACAAGTGCAAAAGTGGTTTCATGCACCAACACAAGTGCGAAAAGTGGTTTTTCAACACTAACACAAGTGTGAAAAGTGGTTTTTCAACACTAACACAAGGGCGAAAAGTGGTTTATCAACACTAACAAAAGTGCGAAAAGTGGTTTTTCCACACTAATACAAGTGCAAAAGTGGTTTCCTGCACCAACACAAGTGCGAAAAGTGGTTTTTCAACACTAACACAAGTGCGAAAAGTGGTTTTTCAACACTATCACAAGTGCAAAAAGTGTTTTTTCCACACTAATACAAGTGCAAAAGTGGTTTCCTGCACCAACACAAGTGCGAAAAGTGGTTTTTCAACACTAACACAAGTGCGAAAAGTGGTTTTTCAACACTAACACAAGTGCGAAAAGTGGTTTTTCAACACTAACACAAGTGCAAAAAGTGGTTTTTCCACACTAATACAAGTGCAAAAGTGGTTTCCTGCACCAACACAAGTGCGAAAAGTGGTTTTTCAACACTAACACAAGTGCGAAAAGTGGTTTTTCAACACTAACACAAGTGCGAAAAGTGTTTTTTCCACACTAATACAAGTGCAAAAGTGGTTTCCTGCACCAACACAAGTGCGAAAAGTGGTTTTTCAACACTAACACAAGTGCAAAAAGTGGTTTTTCAACACTAACACAAGAGCGAAATGTGTTTTTTCCACACTAATACAAGTGCAAAAGTGGTTTCCTCCACCAACACAAGTGCGAAAAGTGGTTTTTCAACACTAACACAAGTGCGAAAAGTGGTTTTTCAACACTAACACAAGTGCGAAAAGTGGTTTTTCAACACTAACACAAGTGCGAAAAGTGTTTTTCCACACTAATACAAGTGCAAAAGTGGTTTCCTGCACCAACACAAGTGCAAAAAGTGTTTTTTCCACACTAACACAAGTGCAAAAAGTGGTTTTTCAACACTAACACAAGTGCGAAAAGTGGTTTTTGAACACTAACACAAGTGCGAAAAGTGGTTTTTCCACACTAATACAAGTGCAAAAGTGGTTTCATGCACCAACACAAGTGCGAAAAGTGTTTTTTCAACACTTACACAAGTGCGAAAAGTGGTTTTTCAACACTAACACAAGTGTGAAAAGTGTTTTTCCACACTAATACAAGTGCAAAAGTGGTCTCCTGCACCAACACAAGTGCGAAAAGTGGTTTTTCAACACTAACACAAGTGCGAAAAGTGGTTTTTCAACACTAACACAAGTGCGAAAAGTGGTTTTTCCACACTAATACAAGTGCAAAAGTAGTTTCCTGCACCAACACAAGTGCGAAAAGTGGTTTTTCAACACTAACACAAGTGCGAAAAGTGGTTTTTCAACACTAACACAAGTGCGAAAAGTGGTTTTTCCACACTAATACAAGTGCAAAAGTGGTTTCCTCCACCAACACAAGTGCGAAAAGTGGTTTTTCAACACTAACACAAGTGCGAAAAGTGGTTTTTCAACACTAACACAAGTGCGAAAAGTGGTTTTTCCACACAAATACAAGTGCAAAAGTGGTTTCCTGCACCAACACAAGTGCGAAAAGTGGTTTTCCACACTAATACAAGTGCAAAAGTGGTTTCATGCAACAACGCAAGTGCGAAAAGTGGTTTTTCAACACTAACACAAGTGCGAAAAGTGGTTTTTCAACACTAACACAAGTGCGAAAAGTGGTTTTTCAACACTAACACAAGTGCGAAAAGTGGTTTTTCCACACTAATACAAGTGCAAAAGTGGTTTCCTGCACCAACACAAGTGTGAAAAGTGGTTTTTCAACACTAACACAAGTGCGAAAAGTGGTTTTTCAACACTAACACAAGTGCGAAAAGTGTTTTTTCCACACTAACACAAGTGCAAAAGTGGTTTCCTGCACCAACACAAGTGCAAAAAGTGGTTTTTCCACACCAACACAAGTGCAAAAAGTGGTTTTTCAACACTAACACAAGTGCGAAAAGTGGTTTTTCAACACTAACACAAGTGCGAAAAGTGGTTTTTCCACACTAATACAAGTGCAAAAGTGGTTTCATGCACCAACACAAGTGGGAAAAGTGTTTTTTCAACACTTACACAAGTGCGAAAAGTGGTTTTTCAACACTAACACAAGTGTGAAAAGTGTTTTTTCCACACTAATACAAGTGCAAAAGTGGTTTCCTGCGCCAACACAAGTGCGAAAAGTGGTTTTTCAACACTAACACAAGTGCGAAAAGTGGTTTTTCAACACTAATACAAGTGCGAAAAGTGGTTTTTCCACACTAATACAAGTGCAAAAGTGGTTTCCTGCACCAACACAAGTGCAAAAAGTGGTTTTTCCACACTAATACAAGTGCAAAAGTGGTTTCCTGCACCAACACAAGTGCAAAAAGTGGTTTTTGAACACTAACACAAGTGCGAAAAGTGGTTTTTCAACACTAACACAAGTGCGAAAAGTGTTTTTTCCACACTAATACAAGTGCAAAAGTGGTTTCCTGCACCAACACAAGTGCGAAAAGTGGTTTTTCAACACTAACACAAGTGCAAAAAGTGGTTTTTCAACACTAACACAAGTGCGAAAAGTGTTTTTTCCACACTAATACAAGTGCAAAAGTGGTTTCCTCCACCAACACAAGTGCGAAAAGTGGTTTTTCAACACTAACACAAGTGCGAAAAGTGGTTTTTCAACACTAACACAAGTGCGAAAAGTGGTTTTTCAACACTAACACAAGTGCGAAAAGTGGTTTTTCCACACAAATACAAGTGCAAAAGTGGTTTCCTGCACCAACACAAGTGTGAAAAGTAGTTTTTCAACACTAACACAAGTGCAAAAAGTGGTTTTTCAACACTAACACAAGTGCGAAAAGTGTTTTTTCCACACTAATACAAGTGCAAAAGTGGTTTCCTGCACCAACACAAGTGTGAAAAGTGGTTTTTCCACACTAATACAAGTGCAAAAGTGGTTTCATGCACCAACACAAGTGCGAAAAGTGGTTTTTCAACACTAACACAAGTGCAAAAAGTGGTTTTTCAACACTATCACAAGTGCAAAAAGTGTTTTTTCCACACTAATACAAGTGCAAAAGTGGTTTCCTGCACCAACACAAGTGCGAAAAGTGGTTTTTCAACACTAACACAAGTGCGAAAAGTGGTTTTTCAACACTAATACAAGTGCAAAAGTGGTTTCCTGCACCAACACAAGTGCGAAAAGTGGTTTTTCAACACTAACACAAGTGCAAAAAGTGGTTTTTCAACACTAACACAAGTGCGAAAAGTGGTTTTTCCACACTAATACAAGTGCAAAAGTGGTTTCCTGCACCAACACAAGTGCGAAAAGTGGTTTTTCCACACTAATACAAGTGCAAAAGTGGTTTCCTGCACCAACACAAGTGAGAAAAGTGGTTTTTCAACACTAACACAAGTGCGAAAAGTGGTTTTTCAACACTAACACAAGTGCGAAAAGTGTTTTTTCCACACTAATACAAGTGCAAAAGTGGTTTCCTGCACCAACACAAGTGCGAAAAGTGGTTTTTCAACACTAACAGAAGTGCGAAAAGTGGTTTTTCAACACTAACACAAGTGCGAAAAGTGTTTTTTCAACACTAACAAGTGCGAAAAGTGGTTTTTCCACACTAATACAAGTGCAAAAGTGGTTTCCTGCACCAACACAAGTGCAAAAAGTGGTTTTTCAACACTAACACAAGTGCGAAAAGTGGTTTTTCAAACTAACACAAGTGCGAAAAGTGGTTTTTCCACACTAATACAAGTGCAAAAGTGGTTTCATGCACCAACACAAGTGCAAAAAGTGGTTTTTCAACACTATCACAAGTGCAAAAAGTGTTTTTTCCACACTAATACAAGTGCAAAAGTGCTTTCCTGCACCAACACAAGTGCGAAAAGTGGTTTTTCAACACTAACACAAGTGCGAAAAGTGGTTTTTCAACACTAATACAAGTGCAAAAGTGGTTTCCTGCACCAATACAAGTGTGAGAAGTGGTTTTTCAACACTAACACAAGTGCGAAAAGTGGTTTTTCAACACTAACACAAGTGCGAAAAGTGGTTTTTCAACACTAATACAAGTGCAAAAGTGTTTCCTGCACCAACACAAGTGCGAAAAGTGGTTTTTCAATACTAACACAAGTGCGAAAAGTGGTTTTTCAACACTAACACAAGTGCGAAAAGTGGTTTTTCAACACTAACACAAGTGCGAAAAGTGTTTATTCCACACTAATACAAGTGCAAAAGTGGTTTCCTGCACCAACACAAGTGCGAAAAGTGGTTTTTCAACACTAACATAAGTGCGAAAAGTGGTTTTTCAACACTAACACAAGGGCGAAAAGTGGTTTATCAACACTAATAAAAGTGCGAAAAGTGGTTTTTCAACACTAACACAAGTGCTAAAAGTGGTTTTTCAACACTAACACAAGTGCGAAAAGTGGTTTTTCAACACTAACAGAAGTGCGAAAAGTGGTTTTTCCACACTAATACAAGTGCAAAAGTGGTTTCCTGCACCAACACAAGTGCGAAAAGTGGTTTTTCAACACTAACACAAGTGCGAAAAGTGGTTTTTCAACACTAACACAAGTGCGAAAAGTGGTTTTTCAACACTAACACAAGTGCGAAAAGTGGTTTTTCCACACTAATACAAGTGCAAAAGTGGTTTCCTGCACCAACACAAGTGCGAAAAGTGGTTTTTCAAAACTAACACAAGTGCGAAAAGTGGTTTTTCAACACTAACACAAGTGCGAAAAGTGGTTTTTCAACACTAACACAAGTGCGAAAAGTGGTTTTTCAACACTAACACAAGTGCGAAAAGTGGTTTTTCCACACTAATACAAGTGCAAAAGTGGTTTCCTGCACCAACACAAGTGCGAAAAGTGGTTTTTCAACACTAACACAAGTGCAAAAAGTGGTTTTTCAACACTAACACAAGTGCGAAAAGTATTTTTTCCACACTAATACAAGTGCAAAAGTGGTTTCCTCCACCAACACAGGTGCAAAAAGTGGTTTTTCAACACTAACACAAGTGCGAAAAGTGGTTTTTCAACACTAACACAAGTGCGAAAAGTGGTTTTTCAACACTAACACAAGTGCGAAAAGTAGATTTTCCACACTAATACAAGTGCAAAAGTGGTTTCATGCACCAACACAAGTGCGAAAAGTGGTTTTTCAACACTAACACAAGTGCAAAAAGTGGTTTTTCAACACTATCACAAGTGCAAAAAGTGTTTTTTCCACACTAATACAAGTGCAAAAGTGGTTTCCTGCATCAACACAAGTGCGAAAAGTGGTTTTTCAACACTAACACAAGTGCGAAAAGTGGTTTTTCAACACTAACACAAGTGCGAAAAGTGGTTTTTCAACACTAATACAATTACGAAAAGTGGTTTTTCCACACTAATACAAGTGCAAAAGTGGTTTCCTGCACTAACACAAGTGCGAAAAGTGGTTTTTCAACACTAACACAAGTGTGAAAAGTGGTTTTTCTACAATATCACAAGTGCAAAAGTGGTTTCCTGCACCAACACAAGTGCGAAAAGTGTTTTTTCAACACTAATAAAAGTACAAAAGTGGTTTCCTCCACCAACACAAGTGCGAAAAGTGGTTTTTCAACACTAACACAAGTGCGAAAAGTGGTTTTTCAACACTAACACAAGTGCGAAAAGTGGTTTTACCACACTAATACAAGTGCAAAAGTGGTTTCCTGCACGAACAAAAGTGCGAAAAGTGGTTTTTCAACACTACCACAAGTGCAAAAAGTGTTTTTTCCACAGTAATACAAGTGCAAAAGTGGTTTCCTGCACCAACACAAGTGCGAAATGTGGTTTTTCAACACTAACACAAGTGCGAAAAGTGTTTTTTCCACACTAATACAAGTGCAAAAGTGGTTTCCTCCACCAACACAGGTGCAAAAAGTGGTTTTTCAACACTAACACAAGTGCGAAAAGTGGTTTTTCAACACTAACACAAGTGCGAAAAGTGGTTTTTCAACACTAACACAAGTGCGAAAAGTAGATTTTCCACACTAATACAAGTGCAAAAGTGGTTTCATGCACCAACACAAGTGCGAAAAGTGGTTTTTCAACACTAACACAAGTGCAAAAAGTGGTTTTTCAACACTATCACAAGTGCAAAAAGTGTTTTTTCCACACTAATACAAGTGCAAAAGTGGTTTCCTGCATCAACACAAGTGCAAAAAGTGGTTTTTCAACACTAACACAAGTGCGAAAAGTGGTTTTTCAACACTAACACAAGTGCGAAAAGTGGTTTTTCAACACTAACACAAGTGCGAAAAGTGGTTTTTCCACACTAATACAAGTGCAAAAGTGGTTTCCTGCACCAACACAAGTGCGAAAAGTGGTTTTTCAAAACTAACACAAGTGCGAAAAGTGGTTTTTCAACACTTATACAAGTGCAAAAAGTGTTTTTTCCACACTAATACAAGTGCAAAAGTGGTTTCCTGCACCAACACAAGTGTGAAAAGTGGTTTTTCAACACTAACACAAGTGCGAAAAGTGGTTTTTCAACACTAACACAAGTGCGAAAAGTGTTTTATCCACACTAATACAAGTGCAAAAGTGCTTTCCTGCACCAACACAAGTGCGAAAAGTGATTTTTCAACACTAACACAAGTGTGAAAAGTGGTTTTTCAACACTAACACAAGTGTGAAAAGTGGTTTTTCAACACTAACACAAGTGCGAAATCTGGTTTTTCCACACTAATACAAGTGCAAAAGTGGTTTCCTGCACCAACACAAGTGCGAAAAGTGGTTTTTCAACACTAACACAAGTGCGAAAAGTGGTTTTTCAACACTATCACAAGTGCAAAAAGTGTTTTTTCCACACTAATACAAGTGCAAAAGTGGTTTCCTGCACCAAAACAAGTGCGAAAAGTGGTTTTTCAACACTAACACAAGTGCGAAAAGTGGTTTTTCAACACTAACACAAGTGCGAAAAGTGTTTTTCCCACACTAATACAAGTGCAAAAGTGGTTTCCTGCACCAACACAAGTGCGAAAAGTGGTTTTTCAACACTAACACAAGTGCGAAAAGTGGTCTTTCAACACTAACACAAGTGCGAAAAGTGTTTTTTCAACACTATCACAAGTGCGAAAAGTGGTTTTTCCACACTAATACAAGTGCAAAAGTGGTTTCCTGCACCAACACAAGTGCGAAAAGTGGTTTTTCAACACTAACACAAGTGCAAAAAGTGGTTTTTCAACACTAACACAAGTGCGAAAAGTGTTTTTTCCACACTAATACAAGTGCAAAAGTGGTTTCCTCCACCAACACAAGTGCGAAAAGTGGTTTTTCAACACTAACACAAGTGCGAAAAGTGGTTTTTCAACACTAACACAAGTGCGAAAAGTGGTTTTTCCACACTAATACAAGTGCAAAAGTGGTTTCCTGCACCAAAACAAGTGTGAAAAGTGGTTTTTCAACACTAACACAAGTGCGAAAAGTGGTTTTTCAACACTATTACAAGTGCAAAAGTGGTTTCCTGCACCAACACAAGTGCGAAAAGTGGTTTTTCAACACTAGCACAAGTGCGAAAAGTGGTTTTTCAACACTAACACAAGTGCGAAAAGTGGTTTTTCAACACTAACACAAGTGCGAAAAGTGGTTTTTCAACACTAACACAAGTGCGAAAAGTGGTTTTTCAACACTAACACAAGTGCGAAAAGTGGTTTTTCAACACTAACACAAGTGCGAAAAGTAGTTTTTCCACACTAATACAAGTGCAAAAGTGGTTTCATGCACCAACACAAGTGCGAAAAGTGGTTTTTCAACACTAACACAAGTGTGAAAAGTGGTTTTTCAACACTAACACAAGTGCGAAAAGTGGTTTTTCAACACTAACACAAGTGCGAAAAGTGGTTTTTCCACACTAATACAAGTGCAAAAGTGGTTTCCTGCACCAACACAAGTGCGAAAAGTGGTTTTTCAACACTAACACAAGTGCAAAAAGTGGTTTTTCAACACTAACACAAGTGCGAAAAGTATTTTTTCCACACTAATACAAGTGCAAAAGTGGTTTCCTCCACCAACACAGGTGCAAAAAGTGGTTTTTCAACACTAACACAAGTGCGAAAAGTGGTTTTTCAACACTAACACAAGTGCGAAAAGTGGTTTTTCAACACTAACACAAGTGCGAAAAGTAGATTTTCCACACTAATACAAGTGCAAAAGTGGTTTCATGCACCAACACAAGTGCGAAAAGTGGTTTTTCAACACTAACACAAGTGCAAAAAGTGGTTTTTCAACACTATCACAAGTGCAAAAAGTGTTTTTTCCACACTAATACAAGTGCAAAAGTGGTTTCCTGCATCAACACAAGTGCGAAAAGTGGTTTTTCAACACTAACACAAGTGCGAAAAGTGGTTTTTCAACACTAACACAAGTGCGAAAAGTGGTTTTTCAACACTAATACAATTACGAAAAGTGGTTTTTCCACACTAATACAAGTGCAAAAGTGGTTTCCTGCACTAACACAAGTGCGAAAAGTGGTTTTTCAACACTAACACAAGTGTGAAAAGTGGTTTTTCTACAATATCACAAGTGCAAAAGTGGTTTCCTGCACCAACACAAGTGCGAAAAGTGTTTTTTCAACACTAATAAAAGTACAAAAGTGGTTTCCTCCACCAACACAAGTGCGAAAAGTGGTTTTTCAACACTAACACAAGTGCGAAAAGTGGTTTTTCCACACTAATACAAGTGCAAAAGTGGTTTCCTGCACCAACACAAGTGCGAAAAGTGGTTTTTCAACACTAACACAAGTGCAAAAAGTGGTTTTTCAACACTAACACAAGTGCGAAAAGTATTTTTTCCACACTAATACAAGTGCAAAAGTGGTTTCCTCCACCAACACAGGTGCAAAAAGTGGTTTTTCAACACTAACACAAGTGCGAAAAGTGGTTTTTCAACACTAACACAAGTGCGAAAAGTGGTTTTTCAACACTAACACAAGTGCGAAAAGTAGATTTTCCACACTAATACAAGTGCAAAAGTGGTTTCATGCACCAACACAAGTGCGAAAAGTGGTTTTTCAACACTAACACAAGTGCAAAAAGTGGTTTTTCAACACTATCACAAGTGCAAAAAGTGTTTTTTCCACACTAATACAAGTGCAAAAGTGGTTTCCTGCATCAACACAAGTGCGAAAAGTGGTTTTTTCAACACTAACACAAGTGCGAAAAGTGGTTTTTCAACACTAACACAAGTGCGAAAAGTGGTTTTTCAACACTAATACAATTACGAAAAGTGGTTTTTCCACACTAATACAAGTGCAAAAGTGGTTTCCTGCACTAACACAAGTGCGAAAAGTGGTTTTTCAACACTAACACAAGTGTGAAAAGTGGTTTTTCTACAATATCACAAGTGCAAAAGTGGTTTCCTGCACCAACACAAGTGCGAAAAGTGTTTTTTCAACACTAATAAAAGTACAAAAGTGGTTTCCTCCACCAACACAAGTGCGAAAGTGGTTTTTCAACACTAACACAAGTGCGAAAAGTGGTTTTACCACACTAATACAAGTGCAAAAGTGGTTTCCTGCACGAACAAAAGTGCGAAAAGTGGTTTTTCAACACTACCACAAGTGCAAAAAGTGTTTTTTCCACAGTAATACAAGTGCAAAAGTGGTTTCCTGCACCAACACAAGTGCGAAATGTGGTTTTTCAACACTAACACAAGTGCGAAAAGTGTTTTTTCCACACTAATACAAGTGCAAAAGTGGTTTCCTCCACCAACACAGGTGCAAAAAGTGGTTTTTCAACACTAACACAAGTGCGAAAAGTGGTTTTTCAACACTAACACAAGTGCGAAAAGTGGTTTTTCAACACTAACACAAGTGCGAAAAGTAGATTTTCCACACTAATACAAGTGCAAAAGTGGTTTCATGCACCAACACAAGTGCGAAAAGTGGTTTTTCAACACTAACACAAGTGCAAAAAGTGGTTTTTCAACACTATCACAAGTGCAAAAAGTGTTTTTTCCACACTAATACAAGTGCAAAAGTGGTTTCCTGCATCAACACAAGTGCAAAAAGTGGTTTTTCAACACTAACACAAGTGCGAAAAGTGGTTTTTCAACACTAACACAAGTGCGAAAAGTGGTTTTTCAACACTAACACAAGTGCGAAAAGTGGTTTTTCCACACTAATACAAGTGCAAAAGTGGTTTCCTGCACCAACACAAGTGCGAAAAGTGGTTTTTCAAAACTAACACAAGTGCGAAAAGTGGTTTTTCAACACTTATACAAGTGCAAAAAGTGTTTTTTCCACACTAATACAAGTGCAAAAGTGGTTTCCTGCACCAACACAAGTGTGAAAAGTGGTTTTTCAACACTAACACAAGTGCGAAAAGTGGTTTTTCAACACTAACACAAGTGCGAAAAGTGTTTTATCCACACTAATACAAGTGCAAAAGTGCTTTCCTGCACCAACACAAGTGCGAAAAGTGATTTTTCAACACTAACACAAGTGTGAAAAGTGGTTTTTCAACACTAACACAAGTGTGAAAAGTGGTTTTTCAACACTAACACAAGTGCGAAATCTGGTTTTTCCACACTAATACAAGTGCAAAAGTGGTTTCCTGCACCAACACAAGTGCGAAAAGTGGTTTTTCAACACTAACACAAGTGCGAAAAGTGGTTTTTCAACACTATCACAAGTGCAAAAAGTGTTTTTTCCACACTAATACAAGTGCAAAAGTGGTTTCCTGCACCAAAACAAGTGCGAAAAGTGGTTTTTCAACACTAACACAAGTGCGAAAAGTGGTTTTTCAACACTAACACAAGTGCGAAAAGTGTTTTTCCCACACTAATACAAGTGCAAAAGTGGTTTCCTGCACCAACACAAGTGCGAAAAGTGGTTTTTCAACACTAACACAAGTGCGAAAAGTGGTCTTTCAACACTAACACAAGTGCGAAAAGTGTTTTTTCAACACTATCACAAGTGCGAAAAGTGGTTTTTCCACACTAATACAAGTGCAAAAGTGGTTTCCTGCACCAACACAAGTGCGAAAAGTGGTTTTTCAACACTAACACAAGTGCAAAAAGTGGTTTTTCAACACTAACACAAGTGCGAAAAGTGTTTTTTCCACACTAATACAAGTGCAAAAGTGGTTTCCTCCACCAACACAAGTGCGAAAAGTGGTTTTTCAACACTAACACAAGTGCGAAAAGTGGTTTTTCAACACTAACACAAGTGCGAAAAGTGGTTTTTCCACACTAATACAAGTGCAAAAGTGGTTTCCTGCACCAAAACAAGTGTGAAAAGTGGTTTTTCAACACTAACACAAGTGCGAAAAGTGGTTTTTCAACACTATTACAAGTGCAAAAGTGGTTTCCTGCACCAACACAAGTGCGAAAAGTGGTTTTTCAACACTAGCACAAGTGCGAAAAGTGGTTTTTCAACACTAACACAAGTGCGAAAAGTGGTTTTTCAACACTAACACAAGTGCGAAAAGTGGTTTTTCAACACTAACACAAGTGCGAAAAGTGGTTTTTCAACACTAACACAAGTGCGAAAAGTGGTTTTTCAACACTAACACAAGTGCGAAAAGTAGTTTTTCCACACTAATACAAGTGCAAAAGTGGTTTCATGCACCAACACAAGTGCGAAAAGTGGTTTTTCAA
The DNA here is from genome assembly GCF_964187855.1 of Myxine glutinosa. NCBI lineage: Eukaryota > Metazoa > Chordata > Myxini > Myxiniformes > Myxinidae > Myxine > Myxine glutinosa. The sequence continues at coordinate 34,231 of NW_027618640.1, forward strand.
CACTAACACAAGTGTGAAAAGTGGTTTTTCAACACTAACACAAGTGCGAAAAGTGGTTTTTCAACACTAACACAAGTGCGAAAAGTGGTTTTTCCACACTAATACAAGTGCAAAAGTGGTTTCCTGCACCAACACAAGTGCGAAAAGTGGTTTTTCAACACTAACACAAGTGCAAAAAGTGGTTTTTCAACACTAACACAAGTGCGAAAAGTATTTTTTCCACACTAATACAAGTGCAAAAGTGGTTTCCTCCACCAACACAGGTGCAAAAAGTGGTTTTTCAACACTAACACAAGTGCGAAAAGTGGTTTTTCAACACTAACACAAGTGCGAAAAGTGGTTTTTCAACACTAACACAAGTGCGAAAAGTAGATTTTCCACACTAATACAAGTGCAAAAGTGGTTTCATGCACCAACACAAGTGCGAAAAGTGGTTTTTCAACACTAACACAAGTGCAAAAAGTGGTTTTTCAACACTATCACAAGTGCAAAAAGTGTTTTTTCCACACTAATACAAGTGCAAAAGTGGTTTCCTGCATCAACACAAGTGCGAAAAGTGGTTTTTCAACACTAACACAAGTGCGAAAAGTGGTTTTTCAACACTAACACAAGTGCGAAAAGTGGTTTTTCAACACTAATACAATTACGAAAAGTGGTTTTTCCACACTAATACAAGTGCAAAAGTGGTTTCCTGCACTAACACAAGTGCGAAAAGTGGTTTTTCAACACTAACACAAGTGTGAAAAGTGGTTTTTCTACAATATCACAAGTGCAAAAGTGGTTTCCTGCACCAACACAAGTGCGAAAAGTGTTTTTTCAACACTAATAAAAGTACAAAATTGGTTTCCTCCACCAACACAAGTGCGAAAAGTGGTTTTTCAACACTAACACAAGTGCGAAAAGTGGTTTTTCAACACTAACACAAGTGCGAAAAGTGGTTTTACCACACTAATACAAGTGCAAAAGTGGTTTCCTGCACGAACAAAAGTGCGAAAAGTGGTTTTTCAACACTACCACAAGTGCAAAAAGTGTTTTTTCCACAGTAATACAAGTGCAAAAGTGGTTTCCTGCACCAACACAAGTGCGAAATGTGGTTTTTCAACACTAACACAAGTGCGAAAAGTGTTTTTTCCACACTAATACAAGTGCAAAAGTGGTTTCCTCCACCAACACAGGTGCAAAAAGTGGTTTTTCAACACTAACACAAGTGCGAAAAGTGGTTTTTCAACACTAACACAAGTGCGAAAAGTGGTTTTTCAACACTAACACAAGTGCGAAAAGTAGATTTTCCACACTAATACAAGTGCAAAAGTGGTTTCATGCACCAACACAAGTGCGAAAAGTGGTTTTTCAACACTAACACAAGTGCAAAAAGTGGTTTTTCAACACTATCACAAGTGCAAAAAGTGTTTTTTCCACACTAATACAAGTGCAAAAGTGGTTTCCTGCATCAACACAAGTGCAAAAAGTGGTTTTTCAACACTAACACAAGTGCGAAAAGTGGTTTTTCAACACTAACACAAGTGCGAAAAGTGGTTTTTCAACACTAACACAAGTGCGAAAAGTGGTTTTTCCACACTAATACAAGTGCAAAAGTGGTTTCCTGCACCAACACAAGTGCGAAAAGTGGTTTTTCAAAACTAACACAAGTGCGAAAAGTGGTTTTTCAACACTTATACAAGTGCAAAAAGTGTTTTTTCCACACTAATACAAGTGCAAAAGTGGTTTCCTGCACCAACACAAGTGTGAAAAGTGGTTTTTCAACACTAACACAAGTGCGAAAAGTGGTTTTTCAACACTAACACAAGTGCGAAAAGTGTTTTATCCACACTAATACAAGTGCAAAAGTGCTTTCCTGCACCAACACAAGTGCGAAAAGTGATTTTTCAACACTAACACAAGTGTGAAAAGTGGTTTTTCAACACTAACACAAGTGTGAAAAGTGGTTTTTCAACACTAACACAAGTGCGAAATCTGGTTTTTCCACACTAATACAAGTGCAAAAGTGGTTTCCTGCACCAACACAAGTGCGAAAAGTGGTTTTTCAACACTAACACAAGTGCGAAAAGTGGTTTTTCAACACTATCACAAGTGCAAAAAGTGTTTTTTCCACACTAATACAAGTGCAAAAGTGGTTTCCTGCACCAAAACAAGTGCGAAAAGTGGTTTTTCAACACTAACACAAGTGCGAAAAGTGGTTTTTCAACACTAACACAAGTGCGAAAAGTGTTTTTCCCACACTAATACAAGTGCAAAAGTGGTTTCCTGCACCAACACAAGTGCGAAAAGTGGTTTTTCAACACTAACACAAGTGCGAAAAGTGGTCTTTCAACACTAACACAAGTGCGAAAAGTGTTTTTTCAACACTATCACAAGTGCGAAAAGTGGTTTTTCCACACTAATACAAGTGCAAAAGTGGTTTCCTGCACCAACACAAGTGCGAAAAGTGGTTTTTCAACACTAACACAAGTGCAAAAAGTGGTTTTTCAACACTAACACAAGTGCGAAAAGTGTTTTTTCCACACTAATACAAGTGCAAAAGTGGTTTCCTCCACCAACACAAGTGCGAAAAGTGGTTTTTCAACACTAACACAAGTGCGAAAAGTGGTTTTTCAACACTAACACAAGTGCGAAAAGTGGTTTTTCCACACTAATACAAGTGCAAAAGTGGTTTCCTGCACCAAAACAAGTGTGAAAAGTGGTTTTTCAACACTAACACAAGTGCGAAAAGTGGTTTTTCAACACTATTACAAGTGCAAAAGTGGTTTCCTGCACCAACACAAGTGCGAAAAGTGGTTTTTCAACACTAGCACAAGTGCGAAAAGTGGTTTTTCAACACTAACACAAGTGCGAAAAGTGGTTTTTCAACACTAACACAAGTGCGAAAAGTGGTTTTTCAACACTAACACAAGTGCGAAAAGTGGTTTTTCAACACTAACACAAGTGCGAAAAGTGGTTTTTCAACACTAACACAAGTGCGAAAAGTAGTTTTTCCACACTAATACAAGTGCAAAAGTGGTTTCATGCACCAACACAAGTGCGAAAAGTGGTTTTTCAACACTAACACAAGTGTGAAAAGTGGTTTTTCAACACTAACACAAGGGCGAAAAGTGGTTTATCAACACTAACAAAAGTGCGAAAAGTGGTTTTTCCACACTAATACAAGTGCAAAAGTGGTTTCCTGCACCAACACAAGTGCGAAAAGTGGTTTTTCAACACTAACACAAGTGCGAAAAGTGGTTTTTCAACACTATCACAAGTGCAAAAAGTGTTTTTTCCACACTAATACAAGTGCAAAAGTGGTTTCCTGCACCAACACAAGTGCGAAAAGTGGTTTCTCTACACTAACACAAGTGCGAAAAGTGGTTTTTCAACACTAACACAAGTGCGAAAAGTGGTTTTTCAACACTAACACAAGTGCGAAAAGTGGTTTTTCAACACTAACACAAGTGCAAAAAGTGGTTTTTCCACACTAATACAAGTGCAAAAGTGGTTTCCTGCACCAACACAAGTGCGAAAAGTGGTTTTTCAACACTAACACAAGTGCGAAAAGTGGTTTTTCAACACTAACACAAGTGCGAAAAGTGTTTTTTCCACACTAATACAAGTGCAAAAGTGGTTTCCTGCACCAACACAAGTGCGAAAAGTGGTTTTTCAACACTAACACAAGTGCAAAAAGTGGTTTTTCAACACTAACACAAGAGCGAAATGTGTTTTTTCCACACTAATACAAGTGCAAAAGTGGTTTCCTCCACCAACACAAGTGCGAAAAGTGGTTTTTCAACACTAACACAAGTGCGAAAAGTGGTTTTTCAACACTAACACAAGTGCGAAAAGTGGTTTTTCAACACTAACACAAGTGCGAAAAGTGTTTTTCCACACTAATACAAGTGCAAAAGTGGTTTCCTGCACCAACACAAGTGCAAAAAGTGGTTTTTCCACACTAACACAAGTGCAAAAAGTGGTTTTTCAACACTAACACAAGTGCGAAAAGTGGTTTTTCAACACTAACACAAGTGCGAAAAGTGGTTTTTCCACACTAATACAAGTGCAAAAGTGGTTTCATGCACCAACACAAGTGCGAAAAGTGTTTTTTCAACACTTACACAAGTGCGAAAAGTGGTTTTTCAACACTAACACAAGTGTGAAAAGTGTTTTTCCACACTAATACAAGTGCAAAAGTGGTCTCCTGCACCAACACAAGTGCGAAAAGTGGTTTTTCAACACTAACACAAGTGCGAAAAGTGGTTTTTCAACACTAACACAAGTGCGAAAAGTGGTTTTTCCACACTAATACAAGTGCAAAAGTAGTTTCCTGCACCAACACAAGTGCGAAAAGTGGTTTTTCAACACTTACACAAGTGCGAAAAGTGGTTTTTCAACACTAACACAAGTGTGAAAAGTGTTTTTCCACACTAATACAAGTGCAAAAGTGGTCTCCTGCACCAACACAAGTGCGAAAAGTGGTTTTTCAACACTAACACAAGTGCGAAAAGTGGTTTTTCAACACTAACACAAGTGCGAAAAGTGGTTTTTCCACACTAATACAAGTGCAAAAGTAGTTTCCTGCACCAACACAAGTGCGAAAAGTGGTTTTTCAACACTAACACAAGTGCGAAAAGTGGTTTTTCAACACTAACACAAGTGCGAAAAGTGGTTTTTCCACACTAATACAAGTGCAAAAGTGGTTTCCTCCACCAACACAAGTGCGAAAAGTGGTTTTTCAACACTAACACAAGTGCGAAAAGTGGTTTTTCAACACTAACACAAGTGCGAAAAGTGGTTTTTCAACACTAACACAAGTGCGAAAAGTGGTTTTTCCACACTAATACAAGTGCAAAAGTGGTTTCCTGCACCAACACAAGTGTGAAAAGTGGTTTTTCAACACTAACACAAGTGCGAAAAGTGGTTTTTCAACACTAACACAAGTGCGAAAAGTGTTTTTTCCACACTAACACAAGTGCAAAAGTGGTTTCCTGCACCAACACAAGTGCAAAAAGTGGTTTTTCCACACCAACACAAGTGCAAAAAGTGGTTTTTCAACACTAACACAAGTGCGAAAAGTGGTTTTTCAACACTAACACAAGTGCGAAAAGTGGTTTTTCCACACTAATACAAGTGCAAAAGTGGTTTCATGCACCAACACAAGTGGGAAAAGTGTTTTTTCAACACTTACACAAGTGCGAAAAGTGGTTTTTCAACACTAACACAAGTGTGAAAAGTGTTTTTTCCACACTAATACAAGTGCAAAAGTGGTTTCCTGCGCCAACACAAGTGCGAAAAGTGGTTTTTCAACACTAACACAAGTGCGAAAAGTGGTTTTTCAACACTAATACAAGTGCGAAAAGTGGTTTTTCCACACTAATACAAGTGCAAAAGTGGTTTCCTGCACCAACACAAGTGCAAAAAGTGGTTTTTCCACACTAATACAAGTGCAAAAGTGGTTTCCTGCACCAACACAAGTGCAAAAAGTGGTTTTTGAACACTAACACAAGTGCGAAAAGTGGTTTTTCAACACTAACACAAGTGCGAAAAGTGGTTTTTCAACACTAACACAAGTGCGAAAAGTGGTTTTTCAACACTAATACAAGTGCGAAAAGTGGTTTTTCCACACTAATACAAGTGCAAAAGTGGTTTCCTGCACCAACACAAGTGCAAAAAGTGGTTTTTCCACACTAATACAAGTGCGAAAAGTGGTTTTTCAACACTAACACAAGTGCGAAAAGTAGATTTTCCACACTAATACAAGTGCAAAAGTGGTTTCATGCACCAACACAAGTGCGAAAAGTGGTTTTTCAACACTAACACAAGTGCAAAAAGTGGTTTTTCAACACTATCACAAGTGCAAAAAGTGTTTTTTCCACACTAATACAAGTGCAAAAGTGGTTTCCTGCATCAACACAAGTGCGAAAAGTGGTTTTTCAACACTAACACAAGTGCGAAAAGTGGTTTTTCAACACTAACACAAGTGCGAAAAGTGGTTTTTCAACACTAATACAATTACGAAAAGTGGTTTTTCCACACTAATACAAGTGCAAAAGTGGTTTCCTGCACTAACACAAGTGCGAAAAGTGGTTTTTCAACACTAACACAAGTGTGAAAAGTGGTTTTTCTACAATATCACAAGTGCAAAAGTGGTTTCCTGCACCAACACAAGTGCGAAAAGTGTTTTTTCAACACTAATAAAAGTACAAAAGTGGTTTCCTGCACCAACACAAGTGCGAAATGTGGTTTTTCAACACTAACACAAGTGCGAAAAGTGGTTTTTCAACACTAACACAAGTGCGAAAAGTGGTTTTTCAACACTAACACAAGTGCGAAAAGTGGTTTTACCACACTAATACAAGTGCAAAAGTGGTTTCCTGCACGAACAAAAGTGCGAAAAGTGGTTTTTCAACACTACCACAAGTGCAAAAAGTGTTTTTTCCACAGTAATACAAGTGCAAAAGTGGTTTCCTGCACCAACACAAGTGCGAAATGTGGTTTTTCAACACTAACACAAGTGCGAAAAGTGTTTTTTCCACACTAATACAAGTGCAAAAGTGGTTTCCTCCACCAACACAGGTGCAAAAAGTGGTTTTTCAACACTAACACAAGTGCGAAAAGTGGTTTTTCAACACTAACACAAGTGCGAAAAGTGGTTTTTCAACACTAACACAAGTGCGAAAAGTAGATTTTCCACACTAATACAAGTGCAAAAGTGGTTTCATGCACCAACACAAGTGCGAAAAGTGGTTTTTCAACACTAACACAAGTGCAAAAAGTGGTTTTTCAACACTATCACAAGTGCAAAAAGTGTTTTTTCCACACTAATACAAGTGCAAAAGTGGTTTCCTGCATCAACACAAGTGCAAAAAGTGGTTTTTCAACACTAACACAAGTGCGAAAAGTGGTTTTTCAACACTAACACAAGTGCGAAAAGTGGTTTTTCAACACTAACACAAGTGCGAAAAGTGGTTTTTCCACACTAATACAAGTGCAAAAGTGGTTTCCTGCACCAACACAAGTGCGAAAAGTGGTTTTTCAAAACTAACACAAGTGCGAAAAGTGGTTTTTCAACACTTATACAAGTGCAAAAAGTGTTTTTTCCACACTAATACAAGTGCAAAAGTGGTTTCCTGCACCAACACAAGTGTGAAAAGTGGTTTTTCAACACTAACACAAGTGCGAAAAGTGGTTTTTCAACACTAACACAAGTGCGAAAAGTGTTTTATCCACACTAATACAAGTGCAAAAGTGCTTTCCTGCACCAACACAAGTGCGAAAAGTGATTTTTCAACACTAACACAAGTGTGAAAAGTGGTTTTTCAACACTAACACAAGTGTGAAAAGTGGTTTTTCAACACTAACACAAGTGCGAAATCTGGTTTTTCCACACTAATACAAGTGCAAAAGTGGTTTCCTGCACCAACACAAGTGCGAAAAGTGGTTTTTCAACACTAACACAAGTGCGAAAAGTGGTTTTTCAACACTATCACAAGTGCAAAAAGTGTTTTTTCCACACTAATACAAGTGCAAAAGTGGTTTCCTGCACCAAAACAAGTGCGAAAAGTGGTTTTTCAACACTAACACAAGTGCGAAAAGTGGTTTTTCAACACTAACACAAGTGCGAAAAGTGTTTTTCCCACACTAATACAAGTGCAAAAGTGGTTTCCTGCACCAACACAAGTGCGAAAAGTGGTTTTTCAACACTAACACAAGTGCGAAAAGTGGTCTTTCAACACTAACACAAGTGCGAAAAGTGTTTTTTCAACACTATCACAAGTGCGAAAAGTGGTTTTTCCACACTAATACAAGTGCAAAAGTGGTTTCCTGCACCAACACAAGTGCGAAAAGTGGTTTTTCAACACTAACACAAGTGCAAAAAGTGGTTTTTCAACACTAACACAAGTGCGAAAAGTGGTTTTTCCACACTAATACAAGTGCAAAAGTGGTTTCCTGCACCAAAACAAGTGTGAAAAGTGGTTTTTCAACACTAACACAAGTGCGAAAAGTGGTTTTTCAACACTATTACAAGTGCAAAAGTGGTTTCCTGCACCAACACAAGTGCGAAAAGTGGTTTTTCAACACTAGCACAAGTGCGAAAAGTGGTTTTTCAACACTAACACAAGTGCGAAAAGTGGTTTTTCAACACTAACACAAGTGCGAAAAGTGGTTTTTCAACACTAACACAAGTGCGAAAAGTGGTTTTTCAACACTAACACAAGTGCGAAAAGTGGTTTTTCAACACTAACACAAGTGCGAAAAGTAGTTTTTCCACACTAATACAAGTGCAAAAGTGGTTTCATGCACCAACACAAGTGCGAAAAGTGGTTTTTCAACACTAACACAAGTGTGAAAAGTGGTTTTTCAACACTAACACAAGGGCGAAAAGTGGTTTATCAACACTAACAAAAGTGCGAAAAGTGGTTTTTCCACACTAATACAAGTGCAAAAGTGGTTTCCTGCACCAACACAAGTGCGAAAAGTGGTTTTTCAACACTAACACAAGTGCGAAAAGTGGTTTTTCAACACTATCACAAGTGCAAAAAGTGTTTTTTCCACACTAATACAAGTGCAAAAGTGGTTTCCTGCACCAACACAAGTGCGAAAAGTGGTTTCTCTACACTAACACAAGTGCGAAAAGTGGTTTTTCAACACTAACACAAGTGCGAAAAGTGGTTTTTCAACACTAACACAAGTGCGAAAAGTGGTTTTTCAACACTAACACAAGTGCAAAAAGTGGTTTTTCCACACTAATACAAGTGCAAAAGTGGTTTCCTGCACCAACACAAGTGCGAAAAGTGGTTTTTCAACACTAACACAAGTGCGAAAAGTGGTTTTTCAACACTAACACAAGTGCGAAAAGTGTTTTTTCCACACTAATACAAGTGCAAAAGTGGTTTCCTGCACCAACACAAGTGCGAAAAGTGGTTTTTCAACACTAACACAAGTGCAAAAAGTGGTTTTTCAACACTAACACAAGAGCGAAATGTGTTTTTTCCACACTAATACAAGTGCAAAAGTGGTTTCCTCCACCAACACAAGTGCGAAAAGTGGTTTTTCAACACTAACACAAGTGCGAAAAGTGGTTTTTCAACACTAACACAAGTGCGAAAAGTGGTTTTTCAACACTAACACAAGTGCGAAAAGTGTTTTTCCACACTAATACAAGTGCAAAAGTGGTTTCCTGCACCAACACAAGTGCAAAAAGTGGTTTTTCCACACTAACACAAGTGCAAAAAGTGGTTTTTCAACACTAACACAAGTGCGAAAAGTGGTTTTTCAACACTAACACAAGTGCGAAAAGTGGTTTTTCCACACTAATACAAGTGCAAAAGTGGTTTCATGCACCAACACAAGTGCGAAAAGTGTTTTTTCAACACTTACACAAGTGCGAAAAGTGGTTTTTCAACACTAACACAAGTGTGAAAAGTGTTTTTCCACACTAATACAAGTGCAAAAGTGGTCTCCTGCACCAACACAAGTGCGAAAAGTGGTTTTTCAACACTAACACAAGTGCGAAAAGTGGTTTTTCAACACTAACACAAGTGCGAAAAGTGGTTTTTCCACACTAATACAAGTGCAAAAGTAGTTTCCTGCACCAACACAAGTGCGAAAAGTGGTTTTTCAACACTAACACAAGTGCGAAAAGTGGTTTTTCAACACTAACACAAGTGCGAAAAGTGGTTTTTCCACACTAATACAAGTGCAAAAGTGGTTTCCTCCACCAACACAAGTGCGAAAAGTGGTTTTTCAACACTAACACAAGTGCGAAAAGTGGTTTTTCAACACTAACACAAGTGCGAAAAGTGGTTTTTCAACACTAACACAAGTGCGAAAAGTGGTTTTTCAACACTAACACAAGTGCGAAAAGTGGTTTTTCCACACAAATACAAGTGCAAAAGTGGTTTCCTGCACCAACACAAGTGCGAAAAGTGGTTTTCCACACTAATACAAGTGCAAAAGTGGTTTCATGCAACAACGCAAGTGCGAAAAGTGGTTTTTCAACACTAACACAAGTGCGAAAAGTGGTTTTTCAACACTAACACAAGTGCGAAAAGTGGTTTTTCAACACTAACACAAGTGCGAAAAGTGGTTTTTCCACACTAATACAAGTGCAAAAGTGGTTTCCTGCACCAACACAAGTGTGAAAAGTGGTTTTTCAACACTAACACAAGTGCGAAAAGTGGTTTTTCAACACTAACACAAGTGCGAAAAGTGTTTTTTCCACACTAACACAAGTGCAAAAGTGGTTTCCTGCACCAACACAAGTGCAAAAAGTGGTTTTTCCACACCAACACAAGTGCAAAAAGTGGTTTTTCAACACTAACACAAGTGCGAAAAGTGGTTTTTCAACACTAACACAAGTGCGAAAAGTGGTTTTTTCCACACTAATACAAGTGCAAAAGTGGTTTCATGCACCAACACAAGTGGGAAAAGTGTTTTTTCAACACTTACACAAGTGCGAAAAGTGGTTTTTCAACACTAACACAAGTGTGAAAAGTGTTTTTTCCACACTAATACAAGTGCAAAAGTGGTTTCCTGCGCCAACACAAGTGCGAAAAGTGGTTTTTCAACACTAACACAAGTGCGAAAAGTGGTTTTTCAACACTAATACAAGTGCGAAAAGTGGTTTTTCCACACTAATACAAGTGCAAAAGTGGTTTCCTGCACCAACACAAGTGCAAAAAGTGGTTTTTCCACACTAATACAAGTGCAAAAGTGGTTTCCTGCACCAACACAAGTGCAAAAAGTGGTTTTTGAACACTAACACAAGTGCGAAAAGTGGTTTTTCAACACTAACACAAGTGCGAAAAGTGTTTTTTCCACACTAATACAAGTGCAAAAGTGGTTTCCTGCACCAACACAAGTGCGAAAAGTGGTTTTTCAACACTAACACAAGTGCAAAAAGTGGTTTTTCAACACTAACACAAGTGCGAAAAGTGGTTTTTCCACACTAATACAAGTGCAAAAGTAGTTTCCTGCACCAACACAAGTGCGAAAAGTGGTTTTTCAACACTAACACAAGTGCGAAAAGTGGTTTTTCAACACTAACACAAGTGCGAAAAGTGGTTTTTCCACACTAATACAAGTGCAAAAGTGGTTTCCTCCACCAACACAAGTGCGAAAAGTGGTTTTTCAACACTAACACAAGTGCGAAAAGTGGTTTTTCAACACTAACACAAGTGCGAAAAGTGGTTTTTCAACACTAACACAAGTGCGAAAAGTGGTTTTTCAACACTAACACAAGTGCGAAAAGTGGTTTTTCCACACAAATACAAGTGCAAAAGTGGTTTCCTGCACCAACACAAGTGCGAAAAGTGGTTTTCCACACTAATACAAGTGCAAAAGTGGTTTCATGCAACAACGCAAGTGCGAAAAGTGGTTTTTCAACACTAACACAAGTGCGAAAAGTGGTTTTTCAACACTAACACAAGTGCGAAAAGTGGTTTTTCAACACTAACACAAGTGCGAAAAGTGGTTTTTCCACACTAATACAAGTGCAAAAGTGGTTTCCTGCACCAACACAAGTGTGAAAAGTGGTTTTTCAACACTAACACAAGTGCGAAAAGTGGTTTTTCAACACTAACACAAGTGCGAAAAGTGTTTTTTCCACACTAACACAAGTGCAAAAGTGGTTTCCTGCACCAACACAAGTGCAAAAAGTGGTTTTTCCACACCAACACAAGTGCAAAAAGTGGTTTTTCAACACTAACACAAGTGCGAAAAGTGGTTTTTCAACACTAACACAAGTGCGAAAAGTGGTTTTTCCACACTAATACAAGTGCAAAAGTGGTTTCATGCACCAACACAAGTGGGAAAAGTGTTTTTTCAACACTTACACAAGTGCGAAAAGTGGTTTTTCAACACTAACACAAGTGTGAAAAGTGTTTTTTCCACACTAATACAAGTGCAAAAGTGGTTTCCTGCGCCAACACAAGTGCGAAAAGTGGTTTTTCAACACTAACACAAGTGCGAAAAGTGGTTTTTCAACACTAATACAAGTGCGAAAAGTGGTTTTTCCACACTAATACAAGTGCAAAAGTGGTTTCCTGCACCAACACAAGTGCAAAAAGTGGTTTTTCCACACTAATACAAGTGCAAAAGTGGTTTCCTGCACCAACACAAGTGCAAAAAGTGGTTTTTGAACACTAACACAAGTGCGAAAAGTGGTTTTTCAACACTAACACAAGTGCGAAAAGTGTTTTTTCCACACTAATACAAGTGCAAAAGTGGTTTCCTGCACCAACACAAGTGCGAAAAGTGGTTTTTCAACACTAACACAAGTGCAAAAAGTGGTTTTTCAACACTAACACAAGTGCGAAAAGTGTTTTTTCCACACTAATACAAGTGCAAAAGTGGTTTCCTCCACCAACACAAGTGCGAAAAGTGGTTTTTCAACACTAACACAAGTGCGAAAAGTGGTTTTTCAACACTAACACAAGTGCAAAAAGTGGTTTTTCAACACTAACACAAGTGCGAAAAGTGGTTTTTCCACACAAATACAAGTGCAAAAGTGGTTTCCTGCACCAACACAAGTGTTAAAAGTAGTTTTTCAACACTAACACAAGTGCAAAAAGTGGTTTTTCAACACTAACACAAGTGCGAAAAGTGTTTTTTCCACACTAATACAAGTGCAAAAGTGGTTTCCTGCACCAACACAAGTGCGAAAAGTGGTTTTTCCACACTAATACAAGTGCAAAAGTGGTTTCATGCACCAACACAAGTGTGAAAAGTGGTTTTTCAACACTAACACAAGTGCAAAAAGTGGTTTTTCAACACTATCACAAGTGCAAAAAGTGTTTTTTCCACACTAATACAAGTGCAAAAGTGGTTTCCTGCACCAACACAAGTGCGAAAAGTGGTTTTTCAACACTAATACAAGTGCAAAAGTGGTTTCCTGCACCAACACAAGTGCGAAAAGTGGTTTTTCAACACTAACACAAGTGCAAAAAGTGGTTTTTCAACACTAACACAAGTGCGAAAAGTGGTTTTTCCACACTAATACAAGTGCAAAAGTGGTTTCCTGCACCAACACAAGTGCGAAAAGTGGTTTTTCCACACTAATACAAGTGCAAAAGTGGTTTCCTGCACCAACACAAGTGAGAAAAGTGGTTTTTCAACACTAACACAAGTGCGAAAAGTGGTTTTTCAACACTAACACAAGTGCGAAAAGTGTTTTTTCCACACTAATACAAGTGCAAAAGTGGTTTCCTGCACCAACACAAGTGCGAAAAGTGGTTTTTCAACACTAACAGAAGTGCGAAAAGTGGTTTTTCAACACTAACACAAGTGCGAAAAGTGTTTTTTCAACACTAACAAGTGCGAAAAGTGGTTTTTCCACACTAATACAAGTGCAAAAGTGGTTTCCTGCACCAACACAAGTGCAAAAAGTGGTTTTTCAACACTAACACAAGTGCGAAAAGTGGTTTTTCAACACTAACACAAGTGCGAAAAGTGGTTTTTCCACACTAATACAAGTGCAAAAGTGGTTTCATGCACCAACACAAGTGCAAAAAGTGGTTTTTCAACACTATCACAAGTGCAAAAAGTGTTTTTTCCACACTAATACAAGTGCAAAAGTGCTTTCCTGCACCAACACAAGTGCGAAAAGTGGTTTTTCAACACTAACACAAGTGCGAAAAGTGGTTTTTCAACACTAATACAAGTGCAAAAGTGGTTTCCTGCACCAATACAAGTGTGAGAAGTGGTTTTTCAACACTAACACAAGTGCGAAAAGTGGTTTTTCAACACTAACACAAGTGCGAAAAGTGGTTTTTCAACACTAATACAAGTGCAAAAGTGTTTCCTGCACCAACACAAGTGCGAAAAGTGGTTTTTCAATACTAACACAAGTGCGAAAAGTGGTTTTTCAACACTAACACAAGTGCGAAAAGTGGTTTTTCAACACTAACACAAGTGCGAAAAGTGTTTATTCCACACTAATACAAGTGCAAAAGTGGTTTCCTGCACCAACACAAGTGCGAAAAGTGGTTTTTCAACACTAACATAAGTGCGAAAAGTGGTTTTTCAACACTAACACAAGGGCGAAAAGTGGTTTATCAACACTAATAAAAGTGCGAAAAGTGGTTTTTCAACACTAACACAAGTGCTAAAAGTGGTTTTTCAACACTAACACAAGTGCGAAAAGTGGTTTTTCAACACTAACAGAAGTGCGAAAAGTGGTTTTTCCACACTAATACAAGTGCAAAAGTGGTTTCCTGCACCAACACAAGTGCGAAAAGTGGTTTTTCAACACTAACACAAGTGCGAAAAGTGGTTTTTCAACACTAACACAAGTGCGAAAAGTGGTTTTTCAACACTAACACAAGTGCGAAAAGTGGTTTTTCCACACTAATACAAGTGCAAAAGTGGTTTCCTGCACCAACACAAGTGCGAAAAGTGGTTTTTCAAAACTAACACAAGTGCGAAAAGTGGTTTTTCAACACTAACACAAGTGCGAAAAGTGGTTTTTCAACACTAACACAAGTGCGAAAAGTGGTTTTTCCACACTAATACAAGTGCAAAAGTGGTTTCCTGCACCAACACAAGTGCGAAAAGTGGTTTTTCAACACTAACACAAGTGCAAAAAGTGGTTTTTCAACACTAACACAAGTGCGAAAAGTATTTTTTCCACACTAATACAAGTGCAAAAGTGGTTTCCTCCACCAACACAGGTGCAAAAAGTGGTTTTTCAACACTAACACAAGTGCGAAAAGTGGTTTTTCAACACTAACACAAGTGCGAAAAGTGGTTTTTCAACACTAACACAAGTGCGAAAAGTAGATTTTCCACACTAATACAAGTGCAAAAGTGGTTTCATGCACCAACACAAGTGCGAAAAGTGGTTTTTCAACACTAACACAAGTGCAAAAAGTGGTTTTTCAACACTATCACAAGTGCAAAAAGTGTTTTTTCCACACTAATACAAGTGCAAAAGTGGTTTCCTGCATCAACACAAGTGCGAAAAGTGGTTTTTCAACACTAACACAAGTGCGAAAAGTGGTTTTTCAACACTAACACAAGTGCGAAAAGTGGTTTTTCAACACTAATACAATTACGAAAAGTGGTTTTTCCACACTAATACAAGTGCAAAAGTGGTTTCCTGCACTAACACAAGTGCGAAAAGTGGTTTTTCAACACTAACACAAGTGTGAAAAGTGGTTTTTCTACAATATCACAAGTGCAAAAGTGGTTTCCTGCACCAACACAAGTGCGAAAAGTGTTTTTTCAACACTAATAAAAGTACAAAAGTGGTTTCCTGCACCAACACAAGTGCGAAATGTGGTTTTTCAACACTAACACAAGTGCGAAAAGTGGTTTTTCAACACTAACACAAGTGCGAAAAGTGGTTTTTCAACACTAACACAAGTGCGAAAAGTGGTTTTACCACACTAATACAAGTGCAAAAGTGGTTTCCTGCACGAACAAAAGTGCGAAAAGTGGTTTTTCAACACTACCACAAGTGCAAAAAGTGTTTTTTCCACAGTAATACAAGTGCAAAAGTGGTTTCCTGCACCAACACAAGTGCAAAAAGTGTTTTTTCAACACTAACACAAGTGCGAAAAGTGGTTTTTCAACATTAACACAAGTGCGAAAAGTGGTTTTTCCACACTAATACAAGTGCAAAAGTGGTTTCCTGCACCAACACAAGTGCGAAAAGTGGTTTTTCAACACTAACACAAGTGCGAAAAGTGGTTTTTCCACACTAATACAAGTGCAAAAGTGGTTTCCTGCACCAAACACAAGTGCGAAAAGTGGTTTTTCAACACTAACACAAGTACGAAAAGTGGTTTTTCAACACTATCACAAGTGCAAAAAGTGTTTTTTCCACACTAATACAAGTGCAAAAGTGGTTTCCTGCACCAACACAAGTGCGAAAAGTGTTTTTTCAACACTTACACAAGTGCGAAAAGTGGTTTTTCAACACTAACACAAGTGTGAAAAGTATTTTTTCCACACTAATACAAGTGCAAAAGTGGTTTCCTGCACCAACACAAGTGCGAAAAGTGGTTTTTCAAAACTAACACAAGTGCGAAGAGTGGTTTTTCAACACTAACACAAGTGCGAAAAGTGTTTTTTCCACACTAATACAAGTGCAAAAGTGGTTTCCTGCACCAACACAAGTGCGAAAAGTGGTTTTTCCACACTAATACAAGTGCAAAAGTGGTTTCCTGCACCAACACAAGTGAGAAAAGTGGTTTTTCAACACTAACACAAGTGCGAAAAGTGGTTTTTCAACACTAACACAAGTGCGAAAAGTGTTTTTTCCACACTAATACAAGTGCAAAAGTGGTTTCCTGCACCAACACAAGTGCGAAAAGTGGTTTTTCAACACTAACAGAAGTGCGAAAAGTGGTTTTTCAACACTAACACAAGTGCGAAAAGTGTTTTTTCAACACTAACAAGTGCGAAAAGTGGTTTTTCCACACTAATACAAGTGCAAAAGTGGTTTTTCCACACTAATACAAGTGCAAAAGTGGTTTCCTGCACCAACACAAGTGAGAAAAGTGGTTTTTCAACACTAACACAAGTGCGAAAAGTGGTTTTTCAACACTAACACAAGTGCGAAAAGTGTTTTTTCCACACTAATACAAGTGCAAAAGTGGTTTCCTGCACCAACACAAGTGCGAAAAGTGGTTTTTCAACACTAACAGAAGTGCGAAAAGTGGTTTTTCAACACTAACACAAGTGCGAAAAGTGTTTTTTCAACACTAACAAGTGCGAAAAGTGGTTTTTCCACACTAATACAAGTGCAAAAGTGGTTTCCTGCACCAACACAAGTGCAAAAAGTGGTTTTTCAACACTAACACAAGTGCGAAAAGTGGTTTTTCAACACTAACACAAGTGCGAAAAGTGGTTTTTCCACACTAATACAAGTGCAAAAGTGGTTTCATGCACCAACACAAGTGCAAAAAGTGGTTTTTCAACACTATCACAAGTGCAAAAAGTGTTTTTTCCACACTAATACAAGTGCAAAAGTGCTTTCCTGCACCAACACAAGTGCGAAAAGTGGTTTTTCAACACTAACACAAGTGCGAAAAGTGGTTTTTCAACACTAATACAAGTGCAAAAGTGGTTTCCTGCACCAATACAAGTGTGAGAAGTGGTTTTTCAACACTAACACAAGTGCGAAAAGTGGTTTTTCAACACTAACACAAGTGCGAAAAGTGGTTTTTCAACACTAATACAAGTGCAAAAGTGTTTCCTGCACCAACACAAGTGCGAAAAGTGGTTTTTCAATACTAACACAAGTGCGAAAAGTGGTTTTTCAACACTAACACAAGTGCGAAAAGTGGTTTTTCAACACTAACACAAGTGCGAAAAGTGTTTATTCCACACTAATACAAGTGCAAAAGTGGTTTCCTGCACCAACACAAGTGCGAAAAGTGGTTTTTCAACACTAACATAAGTGCGAAAAGTGGTTTTTCAACACTAACACAAGGGCGAAAAGTGGTTTATCAACACTAATAAAAGTGCGAAAAGTGGTTTTTCAACACTAACACAAGTGCTAAAAGTGGTTTTTCAACACTAACACAAGTGCGAAAAGTGGTTTTTCAACACTAACAGAAGTGCGAAAAGTGGTTTTTCCACACTAATACAAGTGCAAAAGTGGTTTCCTGCACCAACACAAGTGCGAAAAGTGGTTTTTCAACACTAACACAAGTGCGAAAAGTGGTTTTTCAACACTAACACAAGTGCGAAAAGTGGTTTTTCAACACTAACACAAGTGCGAAAAGTGGTTTTTCCACACTAATACAAGTGCAAAAGTGGTTTCCTGCACCAACACAAGTGCGAAAAGTGGTTTTTCAAAACTAACACAAGTGCGAAAAGTGGTTTTTCAACACTAACACAAGTGCGAAAAGTGGTTTTTCAACACTAACACAAGTGCGAAAAGTGGTTTTTCAACACTAACACAAGTGCGAAAAGTGGTTTTTCCACACTAATACAAGTGCAAAAGTGGTTTCCTGCACCAACACAAGTGCGAAAAGTGGTTTTTCAACACTAACACAAGTGCAAAAAGTGGTTTTTCAACACTAACACAAGTGCGAAAAGTATTTTTTCCACACTAATACAAGTGCAAAAGTGGTTTCCTCCACCAACACAGGTGCAAAAAGTGGTTTTTCAACACTAACACAAGTGCGAAAAGTGGTTTTTCAACACTAACACAAGTGCGAAAAGTGGTTTTTCAACACTAACACAAGTGCGAAAAGTAGATTTTCCACACTAATACAAGTGCAAAAGTGGTTTCATGCACCAACACAAGTGCGAAAAGTGGTTTTTCAACACTAACACAAGTGCAAAAAGTGGTTTTTCAACACTATCACAAGTGCAAAAAGTGTTTTTTCCACACTAATACAAGTGCAAAAGTGGTTTCCTGCATCAACACAAGTGCGAAAAGTGGTTTTTCAACACTAACACAAGTGCGAAAAGTGGTTTTTCAACACTAACACAAGTGCGAAAAGTGGTTTTTCAACACTAATACAATTACGAAAAGTGGTTTTTCCACACTAATACAAGTGCAAAAGTGGTTTCCTGCACTAACACAAGTGCGAAAAGTGGTTTTTCAACACTAACACAAGTGTGAAAAGTGGTTTTTCTACAATATCACAAGTGCAAAAGTGGTTTCCTGCACCAACACAAGTGCGAAAAGTGTTTTTTCAACACTAATAAAAGTACAAAAGTGGTTTCCTGCACCAACACAAGTGCGAAATGTGGTTTTTCAACACTAACACAAGTGCGAAAAGTGGTTTTTCAACACTAACACAAGTGCGAAAAGTGGTTTTTCAACACTAACACAAGTGCGAAAAGTGGTTTTACCACACTAATACAAGTGCAAAAGTGGTTTCCTGCACGAACAAAAGTGCGAAAAGTGGTTTTTCAACACTACCACAAGTGCAAAAAGTGATTTTTCCACAGTAATACAAGTGCAAAAGTGGTTTCCTGCACCAACACAAGTGCAAAAAGTGTTTTTTCAACACTAACACAAGTGCGAAAAGTGGTTTTTCAACATTAACACAAGTGCGAAAAGTGGTTTTTCCACACTAATACAAGTGCAAAAGTGGTTTCCTGCTCCAACACAAGTGCGAAAAGTGGTTTTTCAACACTAACACAAGTGCGAAAAGTGGTTTTTCCACACTAATACAAGTGCAAAAGTGGTTTCCTGCACCAAACACAAGTGCGAAAAGTGGTTTTTCAACACTAACACAAGTACGAAAAGTGGTTTTTCAACACTATCACAAGTGCAAAAAGTGTTTTTTCCACACTAATACAAGTGCAAAAGTGGTTTCCTGCACCAACACAAGTGCGAAAAGTGTTTTTTCAACACTTACACAAGTGCGAAAAGTGGTTTTTCAACACTAACACAAGTGTGAAAAGTATTTTTTCCACACTAATACAAGTGCAAAAGTGGTTTCCTGCACCAACACAAGTGCGAAAAGTGGTTTTTCAAAACTAACACAAGTGCGAAGAGTGGTTTTTCAACACTAACACAAGTGCGAAAAGTGTTTTTTCCACACTAATACAAGTGCAAAAGTGGTTTCCTGCACCAACACAACTGTGAAAAGTGGTTTTTCAACACTAACACAAGTGCGAAAAGTGGTTTTTCAACACTAACACAAGTGCGAAAAGTGGTTTTTCAACACTAACACAAGTGCGAAAAGTGGTTTTTCCACACTAATACAAGTGCAAAAGTGGTTTCCTGCACCAACACAAGTGCAAAAAGTGGTTTTTCAACACTAACACAAGTGCGAAAAGTGGTTTTTCAACACTAACACAAGTGCGAAAAGTGGTTTTTCAACACTAACACAAGTGTGAAAAGTGGTTTTTCCACACTAATACAAGTGCAAAAGTGGTTTCATGCACCAACACAAGTGCGAAAAGTGTTTTTTCAACACTTACACAAGTGCGAAAAGTGGTTTTTCAACACTAACACAAGTGTGAAAAGTGTTTTTTCCACACTAATACAAGTGCAAAAGTGGTTTCCTGCACCAACACAAGTGCGAAAAGTGGTTTTTCAACACTAACACAAGTGCTAAAAGTGGTTTTTCAACACTAACACAAGTGCGAAAAGTGGTTTTTCAACACTAACAGAAGTGCGAAAAGTGGTTTTTCCACACTAATACAAGTGCAAAAGTGGTTTCCTGCACCAACACAAGTGCGAAAAGTGGTTTTTCAACACTAACACAAGTGCGAAAAGTGGTTTTTCAACACTAACACAAGTGCGAAAAGTGGTTTTTCAACACGAACACAAGTGCGAAAAGTGGTTTTTCAACACTAACACAAGTGCGAAAAGTGGTTTTTCCACACTAATACAAGTGCAAAAGTGGTTTCCTGCACCAACACAAGTGCGAAAAGTGGTTTTTCAAAACTAACACAAGTGCGAAAAGTGGTTTTTCAACACTAACACAAGTGCGAAAAGTGGTTTTTCAACACTAACACAAGTGCGAAAAGTGGTTTTTCAACACTAACACAAGTGCGAAAAGTGGTTTTTCCACACTAATACAAGTGCAAAAGTGGTTTCCTGCACCAACACAAGTGCGAAAAGTGGTTTTTCAACACTAACACAAGTGCAAAAAGTGGTTTTTCAACACTAACACAAGTGCGAAAAGTGTTTTTTCCACACTAATACAAGTGCAAAAGTGGTTTCCTCCACCAACACAGGTGCAAAAAGTGGTTTTTCAACACTAACACAAGTGCGAAAAGTGGTTTTTCAACACTAACACAAGTGCGAAAAGTGGTTTTTCAACACTAACACAAGTGCGAAAAGTAGATTTTCCACACTAATACAAGTGCAAAAGTGGTTTCATGCACCAACACAAGTGCGAAAAGTGGTTTTTCAACACTAACACAAGTGCAAAAAGTGGTTTTTCAACACTATCACAAGTGCAAAAAGTGTTTTTTCCACACTAATACAAGTGCAAAAGTGGTTTCCTGCATCAACACAAGTGCGAAAAGTGGTTTTTCAACACTAACACAAGTGCGAAAAGTGGTTTTTCAACACTAACACAAGTGCGAAAAGTGGTTTTTCAACACTAACACAAGTGCAAAAAGTGGTTTTTCCACACTAATACAAGTGCAAAAGTGGTTTCCTGCACCAACACAAGTGCGAAAAGTGGTTTTTCAAAACTAACACAAGTGCGAAAAGTGGTTTTTCAACACTTATACAAGTGCAAAAAGTGTTTTTTCCACACTAATACAAGTGCAAAAGTGGTTTCCTGCACCAACACAAGTGCGAAAAGTGGTTTTTCAACACTAACACAAGTGCGAAAAGTGGTTTTTCAACACTAACACAAGTGCGAAAAGTGTTTTATCCACACTAATACAAGTGCAAAAGTGCTTTCCTGCACCAACACAAGTGCGAAAAGTGATTTTTCAACACTAACACAAGTGTGAAAAGTGGTTTTTCAACACTAACACAAGTGTGAAAAGTGGTTTTTCAACACTAACACAAGTGCGAAATCTGGTTTTTCCACACTAATACAAGTGCAAAAGTGGTTTCCTGCACGAACACAAGTGCGAAAAGTGGTTTTTCAACACTAACACAAGTGCGAAAAGTGGTTTTTCAACACTATCACAAGTGCGAAAAGTGGTTTTTCCACACTAATACAAGTGCAAAAGTGGTTTCCTGCACCAACACAAGTGCGAAAAGTGGTTTTTCAACACTAACACAAGTGCAAAAAGTGGTTTTTCAACACTAACACAAGTGCGAAAAGTGTTTTTTCCACACTAATACAAGTGCAAAAGTGGTTTCCTCCACCAACACAAGTGCGAAAAGTGGTTTTTCAACACTAACACAAGTGCGAAAAGTGGTTTTTCAACACTAACACAAGTGCGAAAAGTGGTTTTTCCACACTAATACAAGTGCAAAAGTGGTTTCCTGCACCAAAACAAGTGTGAAAAGTGGTTTTTCAACACTAACACAAGTGCGAAAAGTGGTTTTTCAACACTAACACAAGTGCGAAAAGTGTTTTTTCCACACTATTACAAGTGCAAAAGTGGTTTCCTGCACCAACACAAGTGCGAAAAGTGGTTTTTCAACACTAGCACAAGTGCGAAAAGTGGTTTTTCAACACTAACACAAGTGCGAAAAGTGGTTTTTCAACACTAACACAAGTGCGAAAAGTGGTTTTTCAACACTAACACAAGTGCGAAAAGTGGTTTTTCAACACTAACACAAGTGCGAAAAGTGGTTTTTCAACACTAGCACAAGTGCGAAAAGTAGTTTTTCCACACTAATACAAGTGCAAAAGTGGTTTCATGCACCAACACAAGTGCGAAAAGTGGTTTTTCAACACTAACACAAGTGCAAAAAGTGGTTTTTCAACACTATCACAAGTGCAAAAAGTGTTTTTTCCACACTAATACAAGTGCAAAAGTGGTTTCCTGCATCAACACAAGTGCGAAAAGTGGTTTTTCAACAACACAAGTGCGAAAAGTGGTTTTTCAACACTAACACAAGTGCGAAAAGTGGTTTTTCAACACTAACACAAGTGCAAAAAGTGGTTTTTCCACACTAATACAAGTGCAAAAGTGGTTTCCTGCACCAACACAAGTGCGAAAAGTGGTTTTTCAAAACTAACACAAGTGCGAAAAGTGGTTTTTCAACACTTATACAAGTGCAAAAAGTGTTTTTTCCACACTAATACAAGTGCAAAAGTGGTTTCCTGCACCAACACAAGTGCGAAAAGTGGTTTTTCAACACTAACACAAGTGCGAAAAGTGGTTTTTCAACACTAACACAAGTGCGAAAAGTGTTTTATCCACACTAATACAAGTGCAAAAGTGCTTTCCTGCACCAACACAAGTGCGAAAAGTGATTTTTCAACACTAACACAAGTGTGAAAAGTGGTTTTTCAACACTAACACAAGTGTGAAAAGTGGTTTTTCAACACTAACACAAGTGCGAAATCTGGTTTTTCCACACTAATACAAGTGCAAAAGTGGTTTCCTGCACCACACAAGTGCGAAAAGTGGTTTTTCAACACTAACACAAGTGCGAAAAGTGGTTTTTCAACACTATCACAAGTGCGAAAAGTGGTTTTTCCACACTAATACAAGTGCAAAAGTGGTTTCCTGCACCAACACAAGTGCGAAAAGTGGTTTTTCAACACTAACACAAGTGCAAAAAGTGGTTTTTCAACACTAACACAAGTGCGAAAAGTGTTTTTTCCACACTAATACAAGTGCAAAAGTGGTTTCCTCCACCAACACAAGTGCGAAAAGTGGTTTTTCAACACTAACACAAGTGCGAAAAGTGGTTTTTCAACACTAACACAAGTGCGAAAAGTGGTTTTTCCACACTAATACAAGTGCAAAAGTGGTTTCCTGCACCAAAACAAGTGTGAAAAGTGGTTTTTCAACACTAACACAAGTGCGAAAAGTGGTTTTTCAACACTAACACAAGTGCGAAAAGTGTTTTTTCCACACTATTACAAGTGCAAAAGTGGTTTCCTGCACCAACACAAGTGCGAAAAGTGGTTTTTCAACACTAGCACAAGTGCGAAAAGTGGTTTTTCAACACTAACACAAGTTGCGAAAAGTGGTTTTTCAACACTAACACAAGTGCGAAAAGTGGTTTTTCAACACTAACACAAGTGCGAAAAGTGGTTTTTCAACACTAGCACAAGTGCGAAAAGTAGTTTTTTCCACACTAATACAAGTGCAAAAGTGGTTTCATGCACCAACACAAGTGCGAAAAGTGGTTTTTTCAACACTTAACACAAGTGCAAAAAGTGGTTTTTTCAACACTATCACAAGTGCAAAAAGTGTTTTTTCCACACTAATACAAGTGCAAAAGTGGTTTCCTGCATCAACACAAGTGCGAAAAGTGGTTTTTCAACACTAACACAAGTGCGAAAAGTGGTTTTTCAACACTAACACAAGTGTGAAAAGTGGTTTTTCAACACTAACACAAGTGCGAAAAGTGGTTTTTCAACACTAACACAAGTGCGAAAAGTGGTTTTTCCACACTAATACAAGTGCAAAAGTGGTTTCCTGCACCAACACAAGTGCGAAAAGTGGTTTTTCAAAACTAACACAAGTGCGAAAAGTGGTTTTTCCACACTAATACAAGTGCAAAAGTGGTTTCCTGCACCAACACAAGTGCGAAAAGTGATTTTTCAACACTAACACAAGTGCGAAAAGTGGTTTTTCAACACTAACACAAGTGTGAAAAGTGGTTTTTCAACACTAACACAAGTGCGAAAACTGGTTTTTCCACACTAATACAAGTGCAAAAGTGGTTTCCTGCACCAACACAAGTGCGAAAAGTGGTTTTTCAACACTAACACAAGTGCGAAAAGTGGTTTTTCAACACTACCACAAGTGCAAAAAGTGTTTTTTCCACACTAATACAAGTGCAAAAGTGGTTTCCTGCACCAAAACAAGTGCGAAAAGTGGTTTTTCAACACTAACACAAGTGCGAAAAGTGGTTTTTCAACACTAACACAAGTGCGAAAAGTGGTTTTTCAACACTAACACAAGTGCGAAAAGTGTTTTTTCCACACTAATTAATACAAGTGCAAAATTGGTTTCCTGCACCAACACAAGTGCGAAATGTGGGTTTTCAACACTAACACAAGTGCGAAAAGTGGTTTTTCCACACTAATACAAGTGCAAAAGTGGTTTCCTGCACCAACAAAAGTGCGAAAAGTGGTTTTTCAACACTAACACAAGTGTGAAAAGTGGTTTTTCAACATTAACACAAGTGCGAAAAGTGGTTTTTCAACACTATCACAAGTGCAAAAAGTGTTTTTTCCACACTAATACAAGTGCAAAAGTGGTTTCCTGCACCAACACAAGTGCGAAAAGTGGTTTTTCAACACTAACACAAGTGCAAAAAGTGGTTTTTCAACACTAACACAAGTGCGAAAAGTGTTTTTTCCACACTAATACAAGTGCAAAAGTGGTTTCCTCCACCAACACAGGTGCAAAAAGTGGTTTTTCAACACTAACACAAGTGCGAAAAGTGGTTTTTCAACACTAACACAAGTGCGAAAAGTGGTTTTTCAACACTAACACAAGTGCGAAAAGTAGATTTTCCACACTAATACAAGTGCAAAAGTGGTTTCATGCAGCAACACAAGTGCGAAAAGTGGTTTTTCAACACTAACACAAGTGCAAAAAGTGGTTTTTCAACACTATCACAAGTGCAAAAAGTGTTTTTTCCACACTAATACAAGTGCAAAAGTGGTTTCCTGCATCAACACAAGTGCGAAAAGTGGTTTTTCAACACTAACACAAGTGCGAAAAGTGGTTTTTCAACACTAACACAAGTGCGAAAAGTGGTTTTTCAACACTAACACAAGTGCGAAAAGTGGTTTTTCCACACTAATACAAGTGCAAAAGTGGTTTCCTGCACCAACACAAGTGCGAAAAGTGGTTTTTCAAAACTAACACAAGTGCGAAAAGTGGTTTTTCAACACTTATACAAGTGCAAAAAGTGTTTTTTCCACACTAATACAAGTGCAAAAGTGTTTCCTGCACCAACACAAGTGCGAAAAGTGGTTTTTCAACACTAACACAAGTGCGAAAAGTGGTTTTTCAACACTATCACAAGTGCAAAAAGTGTTTTTTCCACACTAATACAAGTGCAAAAGTGGTTTCCTGCACCAAAACAAGTGCGAAAAGTGTTTTTCAACACTAACACAAGTGCGAAAAGTGGTTTTTCAACACTAACACAAGTGTGAAAAGTGTTTTTCCCACACTAATACAAGTGCAAAAGTGGTTTCCTGCACCAACACAAGTGCGAAAAGTGGTTTTTCAACACTAACACAAGTGCGAAAAGTGGTTTTTTCAACACTAACACAAGTGCAAAAAGTGTTTTTTCAACACTATCACAAGTGCGAAAAGTGTTTTTCCACACTAATACAAGTGCAAAAGTGGTTTCCTGCACCAACACAAGTGCGAAAAGTGGTTTTTCAACACTAACACAAGTGCAAAAAGTGGTTTTTCAACACTAACACAAGTGCGAAAAGTGTTTTTTTCCACACTAATACAAGTGCAAAAGTGGTTTCCTCCACCAACACAAGTGCGAAAAGTGGTTTTTCAACACTAACACAAGTGCGAAAAGTGGTTTTTCAACACTAACACAAGTGCGAAAAGTGGTTTTTCCACACTAATACAAGTGCAAAAGTGGTTTCCTGCACCAAAACAAGTGTGAAAAGTGGTTTTTCAACACTAACACAAGTGCGAAAAGTGGTTTTTCAACACTAACACAAGTGCGAAAAGTGTTTTTTCCACACTATTACAAGTGCAAAAGTGGTTTCCTGCACCAACACAAGTGCGAAAAGTGGTTTTTCAACACTAACACAAGTGCGAAAAGTTGGTTTTTCAACGACTAACACAAGTGCGAAAAGTGGTTTTTCAACACTAACACAAGTGCGAAAGTGGTTTTTCAACACTAACACAAGTGCGAAAAGTGGTTTTTCAACACTAACACAAGTGCCGAAAAGTAGTTTTTCCACACTAATACAAGTGCAAAAGTGGTTTCATGCACCAACACAAGTGCGAAAAGTGGTTTTTCAACACTAACACAAGTGCAAAAGTGGTTTTTCAACACTATCACAAGTGCAAAAAGTGTTTTTTCCACACTAATACAAGTGCAAAAGTGGTTTCCTGCATCAACACAAGTGCGAAAAGTGGTTTTTCAACACTAACACAAGTGCGAAAAGTGGTTTTTCAACACTAACACAAGTGCGAAAAGTGGTTTTTCAACACTAACAAGTGCGAAAAGTGGTTTTTCCACACTAATACAAGTGCAAAAGTGGTTTCCTGCACCAACACAAGTGCGAAAAGTGGTTTTTCAAAACTAACACAAGTGCGAAAAGTGGTTTTTCAACACTAACACAAGTGCGAAAAGTGTTTTTCCACACTAATACAAGTGCAAAAGTGGTTTCCTGCACCAACACAAGTGCGAAAAGTGGTTTTTCAACACTAACACAAGTGCGAAAAGTGGTTTTTCAACACTAACACAAGTGCGAAAAGTGTTTTATCCACACTAATACAAGTGCAAAAGTGCTTTCCTGCACCAACACAAGTGCGAAAAGTGATTTTTCAACACTAACACAAGTGTGAAAAGTGGTTTTTCAACACTAACACAAGTGCGAAAACTGGTTTTTCCACACTAATACAAGTGCAAAAGTGGTTTCCTGCACCAACACAAGTGCGAAAAGTGGTTTTTCAACACTAACACAAGTGCGAAAAGTGGTTTTTCAACACTATCACAAGTGCAAAAAGTGTTTTTTCCACACTAATACAAGTGCAAAAGTGGTTTCCTGCACCAAAACAAGTGCGAAAAGTGGTTTTTCAACACTAACACAAGTGCGAAAAGTGGGTTTTCAACACTAACACAAGTGCGAAAAGTGTTTTTCCCACACTAATACAAGTGCAAAAGTGGTTTCCTGCACCAACACAAGTGCGAAAAGTGGTTTTTCAACACTAACACAAGTGCGAAAAGTGTTTTTTCAACACTAACACAAGTGCGAAAAGTGTTTTTTCCACACTAATACAAGTGCAAAAGTGGTTTCCTGCACCAACACAAGTGCGAAATGTGGGTTTTCAACACTAACACAAGTGCGAAAGTGGTTTTTCAACACTATCACAAGTGCAAAAAGTGTTTTTTCCACACTAATACAAGTGCAAAAGTGGTTTCCTGCACCAACAAAAGTGCGAAAAGTGGTTTTTCAACACTAACACAAGTGTGAAAAGTGGTTTTTCAACACTAACACAAGTGCGAAAAGTGGTTTTTCAACACTATCACAAGTGCAAAAAGTGTTTTTTCCACACTAATACAAGTGCAAAGTGGTTTCTTGCACCAACACAAGTGTGAAAAGTGGTTTTTCAACACTAACACAAGTGCGAAAAGTGGTTTTTCAACACTAATACAAGTGCAAATGTGGTTTCCTGCACCAACACAAGTGCGAAAAGTGATTTTCAACACTAACACAAGTGCGGAAAAGTGGTTTTTTCAACACTATCACAAGTGCAAAAAGTGTTTTTTCCACACTAATACAAGTGCAAAGTGGTTTCCTGCACCAACACAAGTGCGAAAACTCGTTTTTCAACACTAACACAAGTGCAAAAAGTGTTTTTTCAACACTAACACAAGTGCGAAAAGTGGTTTTTCCACAATAATACAAGTGCGAAAAGTGTTTTTTCAACACTATCACAAGTGCAAAAAGTGGTTTTTCAACACTATCACAAGTGCAAAAAGTGTTTTTTCCACACTAATACAAGTGCAAAAGTGGTTTCCTGCACCAACACAAGTGCAAAAAGTGGTTTTTCAACACTAACACAAGTGCGAAAAGTGATTTTTCAACACTAACACAAGTGCAAAAAGTGGTTTTTCAACACTAACACAAGTGCGAAAAGTGGTTTTTCAACACTATCACAAGTGCAAAAAGTGTTTTTTCCACACTAATACAAGTGCAAAAGTGGTTTCCTGCACCAACACAAGTGCAAAAAGTGGTTTTTTTCAACACTAACACAAGTGCGAAAAGTGGTTTTTCAACACTAACACAAGTGCGGAAAAGTGTTTTTTCCACACTAATACAAGTGCAAAAGTGGTTTCCTGCACCAACACAAGTGCGAAAAGTGATTTTTCAACACTAACACAAGTGCAAAAAGTGGTTTTTCAACACTAACACAAGTGCGAAAAGTGGTTTTTCAACACTAACACAAGTGCGAAAAGTGGTTTTTCCACACTAATACAAGTGCAAAAGTGGTTTCCTGAACCAACACAAGTGCGAAAAGTGGTTTTTCAACACTAACACAAGTGCGAAAAGTGGTTTTTTCAACACTATCACAAGTGCAAAAAGTGTTTTTTCCACACTAATACAAGTGCAAAAGTGGTTTCCTGCACCAAAACAAGTGTGAAAAGTGGTTTTTCAACACTAACACAAGTGCGAAAAGTGGTTTTTCAACACTAACACAAGGGCGAAAAGTGTTTATGCCACACAAATACAAGTGCAAAAGTGGTATCCTGCACCAACACAAGTGCGAAAAGTGGTTTTTTCAACACTAACACAAGTGCGAAAAGTGGTTTTTGAACACTAACACAAGTGCGAAAAGTGTTTTTTCCACACTAATACAAGTGCAAAAGTGGTTTCCTGCACCAACACAAGTGCGAAAAGTGTTTTCACACTAACACAAGTGCGAAAAGTGGTTTTTCAACACTAACACAAGTGCGAAAAGTGGTTTTTCAACACTAACACAAGTGCAAAAAGTGTTTTTTCCACACTAATACAAGTGCAAAAGAGGTTTCCTGCACCAACACAAGTGCAAAAAGTGGTTTTTCAACACTAACACAAGTGCGAAAAGTGGTTTTTTCAACACTATCACAAGTGCAAAAAGTGTTTTTTCCACACTAATACAAGTGCAAAAGTGGTTTCCTGCACCAACTCAAGTGCGAAAAGTGGTTTTTCAACACTAACACAAGTGTGAAAAAGTGGTTTTTCAACACTAACACAAGTGCGAAAAGTGGTTTTTCAACACTATCACAAGTGCAAAAAGTGTTTTTTCCACACTAATACAAGTGCAAAACGGTTTCCTGCACCAACACAAGTGCGAAAAGTGGTTTTTCAACACTAACACAAGTGCGAAAAGTGGTTTTTCAACACTAACACAAGTGCGAAAAGTGGTTTTTCCACACTAATACAAGTGCAAAAGTGGTTTCCTGCACCAACACAAGTGCGAAAAGTGGTTTTTCAACACTAACACAAGTGCGAAAAGTGTTTTTTCAACACTATCACAAGTGCAAAAAGTGTTTTTTCCACACTAATACAAGTGCAAAAGTGGTTTCCTGCACCAACACAAGTGTGAAAAGTGGTTTTTCAACACTAACACAAGTGCGAAAAGTGTTTTTTCCACACTAATACAAGTGCAAAAGTGGTTTCCTGCACCAACACAAGTGCGAAAAGTGGTTTTTCAACACTAACACGAGTGCGAAAAGGGGTTTTTCAACACTAACACAAGTGCAAAAAGTGGTTTTTCCACACTAATACAAGTGCAAAAGTGGTTTCCTGCACCAACACAAGTGCGAAAAGTGGTTTTTCAACACTAACACAAGTGCGAAAAGTGGTTTTTCAACACTAACAAGTGTGAAAAGTGTTTTTTCCACACTAATACAAGTGCTAAAGTGGTTTCCTGCACCAACACAAGTGCGAAAAGTGGTTTTTCAACACTAACACAAGTGCGAAAAGTGGTTTTTCAACACTATCACTCGTGCAAAAAGTGTTTTTTCCACACTAATACAAGTGCAAAAGTGGTTTCCTGCACCAACACAAGTGCAAAAAGTGGTTTTTCAACACTAACACAAGTGCGAAAAGTGGTTATTCAACACTAACACAAGTGCGAAAAGTGGTTTTTCAACACTAACAGTAGGTGATAAATGTTGCTTCTGGGACACCTCTGTTTAACATGGGAAATCCCTATCTAATGTCATTTACCCCCCTGTCTTTTTCAAAAACCATAAACACCTCTATTTCTCCCTCTATGAACCTATAATCCTTCTCACCTTATGAACCTATAATCCTTCTCGCCTTATGAACCTATAATCCTTCTCACCTTATGAACCTATCATCCTTCTCGCCTTATGAACCTATGATTTTCTTCCTTTATGAACCTATAATCCTTCTCACCTCCACTCTTTAGTCTGGCTCATGCTTGGTTCTATCATTTATGGCATCATCTTTTGTTGAGCCAGTTGCCAACGTGGCACAGGAAATGACTCAGCCTTGCCAATGACTCAGCCTTGCCTTTAAAGGCTCTAACCACTGGCTCATATTTGGTTCTATCATTTATGGCGAAACATTG
Organism: Myxine glutinosa; assembly: GCF_964187855.1. Classification (NCBI taxonomy): domain Eukaryota; kingdom Metazoa; phylum Chordata; class Myxini; order Myxiniformes; family Myxinidae; genus Myxine; species Myxine glutinosa. Next base: position 65,029 of record NW_027618640.1, read on the forward strand.
CATCATCTTTTGTTGAGCCAGTTGCCAACGTGGCACAGGAAATGACTCAGCTTTGCCAATGACTCAGCCTTGCCTATAAAGGCTCTAACCACACTTGCTTTTTTAACACACGTTATGTTTCTCTGGAGGATGGAGGATGAAGCTTTATCAGAAGACAGGTAAGTTTTTTTGTTCTCACGATTAATTATTCATTGTCTTATATGGAACATCATTAACAGCCTCTCAATAATTATTGTTTTTTCTCTTTTGCAGTCTATCTTTATCAAAGCTGGTGATTGATGTTGAAAATGAAGCCAATGATTATCACCAACAAAGGGAGGATTTGAATGAAACTCTTACAGAATTCACTGAAGTTCGGAGGGGTCTTCATAATGAGATGGTTGAGTGTTAGAAAGCCTCTCTCACCCGTTAATATTCTCCAAGGTTGTCTCAACAACAGAACCAATGACTGACAACGAATTAAACACATTGTTTGAAATTTTATGTGAGAGGTAAGAGATATAATTAATTATTCACAAACTTCAATCCATTAATTTTCTCCTTTTTATCAAAGCTGGTGGTTGAATAACTGTGTGTTAAAGGAGCAGCTGGTGGCAAAGTGAGCTGTGTGCTATTTCCTTTAACTAACTGTTTGTTTTATTCCAGCATGAAAAACCAGCCAAGCAACATGAAGTTTGATGAAACCCAGGGATTTCACAACCTCGACGATCACGACCGGAGGACTGCCTTGGAAGAAACTGAATTCAACTCATTCCCTGCCCATGTGAGTTTAAAATATCCATCTTACAATGTGTGTGGTATAAATGGAGTTTCTCATTTATGGTCTTAGACTGCCCTCGCGTGGCTCGGGATGGCACGGCAGGCAAATACTGTGTTTGGTGAATTTAATTTAACATCCCTTTTGTGCCTTGCAGACACAACCAATGCAATTTGTATCACCCTTGGCCAAGCAGCCAATAGTTGTGAAGGAAT
>NW_027618641.1:0-66000 GCF_964187855.1 Myxine glutinosa
TTTCCTGCACCAACACAAGTGCGAAAAGTGGTTTTTCAACACTAACACAAATGCGAAAAGTGGTTTTTCAACACAAATACAAGTGCAAAAGTGGTTTCCTGCACCAACACAAGTGCGAAAAGTGGTTTTTCAACACCAACACAGGTGCGAAAAGTGGTTTTTAAACACTAACACAAGTGCGAAAAGTGGTTTTTCAACACTATCACAAGTGCAAAAAGTGTTTTTTCCACACTAATACAAGTGCAAAAGTGGTTTCCTGCACCAACACAAGTGCGAAAAGTGGTTTTTCAACACTAACACAAGTGCGAAAAGTGGTTTTTCCACACTAATACAAGTGCAAAAGTGGTTTCCCGCACCAACACAAGTGCGAAAAGTGGTTTTTCAACACTAACACAAGTGCAAAAAGTGGATTTTCAACACTAACATAAGTGCAAAAAGTGTTTTTTCCACACTAATACAAGTGCAAAAGTGGTTTCCTGCACCAACACAAGTGCGAAAAGTGGTTTTTCAACACCAACACAAGTGTGAAAAGTGGTTTTTCAACACTAACACAAGTGCAAAAGTGGTTTCCTGCACCAACACAAGTGCGAAAAGTGGTTTTTCAACACTAACACAAGTGCGAAAAGTGGTTTTTCCACACTTATACAAGTGCAAAAGTGGTTTCCTGCACCAACACAAGTGCGAAAACTGGTTTTTCAACACTAACACAAGTGCGAAAAGTGGTTTTTCAACACTAACACAACTGCGAAAAGTGGTTTTTCCACACTAATACAAGTGCAAAAGTGGTTTCCTGCACCAACACAAGTGGGAAAAGTGGTTTTTCAACACCAACACAAGTGTGAAAAGTGGTTTTTCAACACTAACACAAGTGCGAAAAGTGGTTTTTCAACACTATCACAAGTGCAAAAAGTGGTTTTTCCACAATAATACAAGTGCAAAAGTGGTTTCCTGCACCAACACAAGTGGGAAAAGTGGTTTTTCAACACTAACACAAGTGCGAGAAGTGGTTTTTCAACACTATCACAAGTGCAAAAAGTGTTTTTTCCACACTAATACAAGTGCAAAAGTGGTTTCCTGCACCAACACAAGTGCGAAAAGTGGTTTTTCAACATTAACACAAGTGCGAAAAGTGGTTTTTCAACAATAACACAAGTGCGAAAAGTGGTTTTTCCACACTAATACAAGTGCAAAAGTGGTTTCCCGCACCAACACAAGTGCGAAAAGTGGTTTTTCAACACTAACACAAGTGCAAAAAGTGGATTTTCAACACTAACATAAGTGCAAAAAGTGTTTTTTCCACACTAATACAAGTGCAAAAGTGGTTTCCTGCACCAACACAAGTGCGAAAAGTGGTTTTTCAACACCAACACAAGTGTGAAAAGTGGTTTTTCAACACTAACACAAGTGCGAAAAGTGGTTTTTCAACACTATCACAAGTGCAAAAAGTGGTTTTTCCACACTAATACAAGTGCAAAAGTGGTTTCCTGCACCAACACAAGTGGGAAAAGTGGATTTTCAACACTAACACAAGTGCAAAAAGTGGTTTCCTTCACGAACACATGTGCGAAAAGTGGGTTTTCAACACTAACAGAAGTGCGAAAAGTGGTTTCCTTCACCAACACTAGTGCGAAAAGTGGTTTTTCAACACTAACACAAGTGCAAAAATTGGTTTTTCCACACTAATACAAGTGCAAAAGTGGTTTCCTGCACCAACACAAGTGCGAAAAGTGGTTTTTCAACACTAACACAAGTGCGAAAAGTGGTTTTTCAACACTAACACAAGTGCAAAAAGTGGATTTTCAACACTAACACAATTGCAAACAGTATTTTTTTTCCACACTAATACAAGTGCAAAAGTGGTTTCCTGCACCAACACAAGTGCGAAAAGTGGTTTTTCAACACTAACACAAGAGCAAAAAGTGGTTTTTCAACACTATCACAAGTGCAAAAAGTGTTTTTTCCACACTAATACAAGTGCAAAAGTGGTTTCCTGCACCAACACAAGTGCGAAAAGTGGTTTTTCAACACTAACACAAGTGCGAAAAGTGGTTTTTCAACACTATCACAAGTGCAAAAGGTGTTTTTTCCACACTAATACAAGTGCAAAAGTGGTTTCCTGCACCAACACAAGTGCGAAAAGTGGTTTTTCAACACTATCACAAGTGCAAAAAGTGTTTTTCCCACACTAATACAAGTGCAAAAGTGGTTTCCTGCACCAACACAAGTGCGAAAAGTGGTTTTTCAACACTAACACAAGTGCGAAAAGTGGTTTTTCAACACTATCACAAGTGCAAAAAGTGGTTTTTCCACACTAATACAAGTGCAAAAGTGGTTTCCTGCACCAACACAAGTGCGAAAAGTGGTTTTTCAACACCAACACAAGTGTGAAAAGTGTTTTTTCAACACTAACACAAGTGCGAAAAGTGGTTTTTCAACACTATCACAAATGCAAAAAGTGTTTATTCCACACTAATACAAGTGCAAAAGTGGTTTCCTGCACCAACACAAGTGCGAAAAGTGGTTTTTCAACACTAACACAAGTGCGAAAAGTGGTTTTTCAACACTAACACAAGTGCAAAAAGTGGATTTTCAACACTAACACAAGTGCAAACAGTATTTTTTTTCCACACTAATACAAGTGCAAAAGTGGTTTCCTGCACCAACACAAGTGCGAAAAGTGGTTTTTCAACACTAACACAAGAGCGAAAAGTGGTTTTTCAACACTATCACAAGTGCAAAAAGTGTTTTTTCCACACTAATACAAGTGCAAAAGTGGTTTCCTGCACCAACACAAGTGCGAAATGTGGTTTTTCAACACTAACACAAGTGCGAAAAGTGGTTTTTCAACACTATCACAAGTGCAAAAGGTGTTTTTTCCACACTAATACAAGTGCAAAAGTGGTTTCCTGCACCAACACAAGTGCGAAAAGTGGTTTTTCAACACTATCACAAGTGCAAAAAGTGTTTTTCCCACACTAATACAAGTGCAAAAGTGGTTTCCTGCACCAACACAAGTGCGAAAAGTGGTTTTTCAACACTAACACAAGTGCGAAAAGTGGTTTTTCAACACTATCACAAGTGCAAAAAGTGGTTTTTCCACACTAATACAAGTGCAAAAGTGGTTTCCTGCACCAACACAAGTGCGAAAAGTGGTTTTTCAACACCAACACAAGTGTGAAAAGTGTTTTTTCAACACTAACACAAGTGCGAAAAGTGGTTTTTCAACACTATCACAAGTGCAAAAAGTGGTTTTACCACAATAATACAAGTGCAAAAGTGGTTTCCTGCACCAACACAAGTGGGAAAAGTGGTTTTTCAACACTAACACAAGTGCGAAAAGTGGTTTTTCAACACTATCACAAGTGCAAAAAGTGTTTTTTCCACACTAATACAAGTGCAAAAGTGGTTTCCTGCACCAACACAAGTGCGAAAAGTGGTTTTTCAACACCAACACAAGTGTGAAAAGTGGTTTTTCAACACTAACACAAGTGCGAAAAGTGGTTTTTCAACACTAACACAAGTGCGAAAAGTGGTTTTTCAACACTAACACAAGTGCAAAAAGTGGATTTTCAACACAAATACAAGTGCAAAAGTGGTTTCCTGCACCAACACAAGTGCGAAAAGTGGTTTTTCAACACCAACACAGGTGCGAAAAGTGGTTTTTCAACACTAACACAAGTGCTAAAAGTGGTTTTTCAACACTATCAAAGTGCAAAAAGTGTTTTTTCCACACTAATACAAGTGCAAAAGTGGTTTCCTGCACCAACACAAGTGCGAAAAGTGGTTTTTCAACATTAACACAAGTGCGAAAAGTGGTTTTTCAACACTAACACAAGTGCGAAAAGTGGTTTTTCCACACTAATACAAGTGCAAAAGTGGTTTCCCGCACCAACACAAGTGCGAAAAGTGGTTTTTCAACACCAACACAAGTGCAAAAAGTGGATTTTCAACACTAACACAAGTGCGAAAAGTGGTTTTTCAACACTATCACAAGTGCAAAAAGTGGTTTTTCCACACTAATACAAGTGCAAAAGTGGTTTTTCCACACTAATACAAGTGCAAAAGTGGTTTCCTGCACCAACACAAGTGCGAAAAGTGGTTTTTCAACACTAACACAAGTGCGAAAAGTGGTTTTTCCACACTAATACAAGTGCAAAAGTGGTTTCCTGCACCAACACAAGTGCGAAAAGTGGTTTATCAACACTAACACAAGTGCGAAAAGTGGTTTTTCAACACTAACACAAGTGCAAAAAGTGGATTTTCAACACAAATACAAGTGCAAAAGTGGTTTCCTGCACCAACACAAGTGCGAAAAGTGGTTTTTCAACATTAAGAAAAGTGCGAAAAGTGGTTTTTCAACACTAACACAAGTGCGAAAAGTGGTTTTTCCACACTAATACAAGTGCAAAAGTGGCTTCCCGCACCAACACAAGTGCGAAAAGTGGTTTTTCAACACTAATACAAGTGCAAAAAGTGGATTTTCAACACTAACATAAGTGCAAAAAGTGTTTTTTCCACACTAATACAAGTGCAAAAGTGGTTTCCTGCACCAACACAAGTGCGAAAAGTGGTTTTTCAACACCAACACAAGTGTGAAAAGTGGTTTTTCAACACTAACACAAGTGCGAAAAGTGGTTTTTCAACACTATCACAAGTGCAAAAAGTGGTTTTTCCACAATAATACAAGTGCAAAAGTGGTTTCCTGCACCAACACAAGTGGGAAAAGTGGTTTTTCAACACTAACACAAGTGCGAGAAGTGGTTTTTCAACACTATCACAAGTGCAAAAAGTGTTTTTTCCACACTAATACAAGTGCAAAAGTGGTTTCTTGCACCAACACAAGTGCGAAAAGTGGTTTTTCAACATTAACACAAGTGCGAAAAGTGGTTTTTCAACAATAACACAAGTGCGAAAAGTGGTTTTTCCACACTAATACAAGTGCAAAAGTGGTTTCCTGCACCAACACAAGTGCGAAAAGTGGTTTTTCAACACTAACACAAGTGCAAAAAGTGGATTTTCAACACTAACATAAGTGCAAAAAGTGTTTTTTCCACACTAATACAAGTGCAAAAGTGGTTTCCTGCACCAACACAAGTGCGAAAAGTGGTTTTTCAACATTAACACAAGTGTGAAAAGTGGTTTTTCAACACTAACACAAGTGCGAAAAGTGGTTTTTCAACACTATCACAAGTGCAAAAGTGGTTTCCCGCACCAACACAAGTGCGAAAAGTGGTTTTTCAACACCAACACAAGTGCAAAAAGTGGATTTTCAACACTAACACAAGTGCGAAAAGTGGTTTTTCAACACTATCACAAGTGCAAAAAGTGGTTTTTCCACACTAATACAAGTGCAAAAGTGGTTTTTCCACACTAATACAAGTGCAAAAGTGGTTTCCTGCACCAACACAAGTGCGAAAAGTGGTTTTTCAACACTAACACAAGTGCGAAAAGTGGTTTTTCCACACTAATACAAGTGCAAAAGTGGTTTCCTGCACCAACACAAGTGCGAAAAGTGGTTTATCAACACTAACACAAGTGCGAAAAGTGGTTTTTCAACACTAACACAAGTGCAAAAAGTGGATTTTCAACACAAATACAAGTGCAAAAGTGGTTTCCTGCACCAACACAAGTGCGAAAAGTGGTTTTTCAACATTAAGAAAAGTGCGAAAAGTGGTTTTTCAACACTAACACAAGTGCGAAAAGTGGTTTTTCCACACTAATACAAGTGCAAAAGTGGCTTCCCGCACCAACACAAGTGCGAAAAGTGGTTTTTCAACACTAATACAAGTGCAAAAAGTGGATTTTCAACACTAACATAAGTGCAAAAAGTGTTTTTTCCACACTAATACAAGTGCAAAAGTGGTTTCCTGCACCAACACAAGTGCGAAAAGTGGTTTTTCAACACCAACACAAGTGTGAAAAGTGGTTTTTCAACACTAACACAAGTGCGAAAAGTGGTTTTTCAACACTATCACAAGTGCAAAAAGTGGTTTTTCCACAATAATACAAGTGCAAAAGTGGTTTCCTGCACCAACACAAGTGGGAAAAGTGGTTTTTCAACGCTAACACAAGTGCGAGAAGTGGTTTTTCAACACTATCACAAGTGCAAAAAGTGTTTTTTCCACACTAATACAAGTGCAAAAGTGGTTTCCTGCACCAACACAAGTGCGAAAAGTGGTTTTTCAACATTAACACAAGTGCGAAAAGTGGTTTTTCAACAATAACACAAGTGCGAAAAGTGGTTTTTCCACACTAATACAAGTGCAAAAGTGGTTTCCCGCACCAACACAAGTGCGAAAAGTGGTTTTTCAACACTAACACAAGTGCAAAAAGTGGATTTTCAACACTAACATAAGTGCAAAAAGTGTTTTTTCCACACTAATACAAGTGCAAAAGTGGTTTCCTGCACCAACACAAGTGCGAAAAGTGGTTTTTCAACACCAACACAAGTGTGAAAAGTGGTTTTTCAACACTAACACAAGTGCGAAAAGTGGTTTTTCAACACTATCACAAGTGCAAAAAGTGGTTTTTCCACACTAATACAAGTGCAAAAGTGGTTTCCTGCACCAACACAAGTGGGAAAAGTGGATTTTCAACACTAACACAAGTGCAAAAAGTGGTTTCCTTCACGAACACATGTGCGAAAAGTGGGTTTTCAACACTAACAGAAGTGCGAAAAGTGGTTTCCTTCACCAACACTAGTGCGAAAAGTGGTTTTTCAACACTAACACAAGTGCAAAAATTGGTTTTTCCACACTAATACAAGTGCAAAAGTGGTTTCCTGCACCAACACAAGTGCGAAAAGTGGTTTTTCAACACTAACACAAGTGCGAAAAGTGGTTTTTCCACAATAATACAAGTGCAAAAGTGGTTTCCTGCACCAACACAAGTGGGAAAAGTGGTTTTTCAACACTAACACAAGTGCGAGAAGTGGTTTTTCAACACTATCACAAGTGCAAAAAGTGTTTTTTCCACACTAATACAAGTGCAAAAGTGGTTTCCTGCACCAACACAAGTGCGAAAAGTGGGTTTTCAACACTAACACAAGTGCGAAAAGTGGTTTCCTTCACCAACACCAGTGCGAAAAGTGGTTTTTCAACACTAACACAAGTGCAAAAAGTGGTTTTTCCACACTAATACAAGTGCAAAAGTGGTTTCCTGCACCAACACAAGTGCGAAAAGTGGTTTTTCAACACTAACACAAGTGCGAAAAGTGGTTTTTCAACACTATCACAAGTGCAAAAAGTGTTTTTTCCACACTAACACAAGTGCAAAAGTGGTTTCCTGCACCAACACAAGTGCGAAAAGTGGTTTTTCAACACTAACAAAAGTGCGAAAAGTGGTTTTTCCACACTAATACAAGTGCAAAAGTGGTTTCCTGCACCAACACAAGTGCGAAAAGGGGTTTTTCAACACTAACTCAAGTGCGAAAAGTGTTTTTTCCACACTAATACAAGTGCAAAAGTGGTTTCCTGCACCAACACAAGTGTGAAAAGTGGTTTTTCAACACTAACACAAGTGCGAAAAGTGGTTTTTTCCACACTAATACAAGTGCAAAAGTGGTTTCCTGCACCAACACAACTGCGAAAAGTGGTTTTTCAACACTATCACAAGTGCAAAAAGTGTTTTTTACACACTAATACAAGTGCAAAAAGTGTTTTTTCCACACTAATACAAGTGCAAAGGTGGTTTCCTGCACCAACACAAGTGCGAAAAGTGGTTTTTCAACACTAACACAAGTGCGAAAAGTGGTTTTTCAACACTATCACAAGTGCAAAAAGTGTTTTTTCCACACTAATAAAAGTGCAAAAAGTGTTTTTTCCACACTAATACAAGTGCAAAAGTGTTTTCCTGCACCAACACAAGTGCGAAAGTGGTTTTTCAACACCAACACAAATGCGAAAAGTGGTTTTTCAACACTATCACAAGTGCAAAAAGTGTTTTTCCCACACTAATACAAGTGCAAAAGTGGTTTCCTGCACCAACACAAGTGCGAAAAGTGGTTTTTCAACACTAACACAAGTGCGAAAAGTGGTTTTTCAATACTATCACAAGTGCAAAAAGTGTTTTTTCCACACTAATACAAGTGCAAAAGTGGTTTCCTGCACCAACACAAGTGCGAAAAGTGGTTTTTCAACACTAACACAAATGCGAAAAGTGGTTTTTCAACACAAATACAAGTGCAAAAGTGGTTTCCTGCACCAACACAAGTGCGAAAAGTGGTTTTTCAACACCAACACAGGTGCGAAAAGTGGTTTTTAAACACTAACACAAGTGCGAAAAGTGGTTTTTCAACACTATCACAAGTGCAAAAAGTGTTTTTTCCACACTAATACAAGTGCAAAAGTGGTTTCCTGCACCAACACAAGTGCGAAAAGTGGTTTTTCAACACTAACACAAGTGCGAAAAGTGGTTTTTCCACACTAATACAAGTGCAAAAGTGGTTTCCCGCACCAACACAAGTGCGAAAAGTGGTTTTTCAACACTAACACAAGTGCAAAAAGTGGATTTTCAACACTAACATAAGTGCAAAAAGTGTTTTTTCCACACTAATACAAGTGCAAAAGTGGTTTCCTGCACCAACACAAGTGCGAAAAGTGGTTTTTCAACACCAACACAAGTGTGAAAAGTGGTTTTTCAACACTAACACAAGTGCAAAAGTGGTTTCCTGCACCAACACAAGTGCGAAAAGTGGTTTTTCAACACTAACACAAGTGCGAAAAGTGGTTTTTCCACACTTATACAAGTGCAAAAGTGGTTTCCTGCACCAACACAAGTGCGAAAACTGGTTTTTCAACACTAACACAAGTGCGAAAAGTGGTTTTTCAACACTAACACAACTGCGAAAAGTGGTTTTTCCACACTAATACAAGTGCAAAAGTGGTTTCCTGCACCAACACAAGTGGGAAAAGTGGTTTTTCAACACCAACACAAGTGTGAAAAGTGGTTTTTCAACACTAACACAAGTGCGAAAAGTGGTTTTTCAACACTATCACAAGTGCAAAAAGTGGTTTTTCCACAATAATACAAGTGCAAAAGTGGTTTCCTGCACCAACACAAGTGGGAAAAGTGGTTTTTCAACACTAACACAAGTGCGAGAAGTGGTTTTTCAACACTATCACAAGTGCAAAAAGTGTTTTTTCCACACTAATACAAGTGCAAAAGTGGTTTCCTGCACCAACACAAGTGCGAAAAGTGGTTTTTCAACATTAACACAAGTGCGAAAAGTGGTTTTTCAACAATAACACAAGTGCGAAAAGTGGTTTTTCCACACTAATACAAGTGCAAAAGTGGTTTCCCGCACCAACACAAGTGCGAAAAGTGGTTTTTCAACACTAACACAAGTGCAAAAAGTGGATTTTCAACACTAACATAAGTGCAAAAAGTGTTTTTTCCACACTAATACAAGTGCAAAAGTGGTTTCCTGCACCAACACAAGTGCGAAAAGTGGTTTTTCAACACCAACACAAGTGTGAAAAGTGGTTTTTCAACACTAACACAAGTGCGAAAAGTGGTTTTTCAACACTATCACAAGTGCAAAAAGTGGTTTTTCCACACTAATACAAGTGCAAAAGTGGTTTCCTGCACCAACACAAGTGGGAAAAGTGGATTTTCAACACTAACACAAGTGCAAAAAGTGGTTTCCTTCACGAACACATGTGCGAAAAGTGGGTTTTCAACACTAACAGAAGTGCGAAAAGTGGTTTCCTTCACCAACACTAGTGCGAAAAGTGGTTTTTCAACACTAACACAAGTGCAAAAATTGGTTTTTCCACACTAATACAAGTGCAAAAGTGGTTTCCTGCACCAACACAAGTGCGAAAAGTGGTTTTTCAACACTAACACAAGTGCGAAAAGTGGTTTTTCAACACTAACACAAGTGCAAAAAGTGGATTTTCAACACTAACACAATTGCAAACAGTATTTTTTTTCCACACTAATACAAGTGCAAAAGTGGTTTCCTGCACCAACACAAGTGCGAAAAGTGGTTTTTCAACACTAACACAAGAGCAAAAAGTGGTTTTTCAACACTATCACAAGTGCAAAAAGTGTTTTTTCCACACTAATACAAGTGCAAAAGTGGTTTCCTGCACCAACACAAGTGCGAAAAGTGGTTTTTCAACACTAACACAAGTGCGAAAAGTGGTTTTTCAACACTATCACAAGTGCAAAAGGTGTTTTTTCCACACTAATACAAGTGCAAAAGTGGTTTCCTGCACCAACACAAGTGCGAAAAGTGGTTTTTCAACACTATCACAAGTGCAAAAAGTGTTTTTCCCACACTAATACAAGTGCAAAAGTGGTTTCCTGCACCAACACAAGTGCGAAAAGTGGTTTTTCAACACTAACACAAGTGCGAAAAGTGGTTTTTCAACACTATCACAAGTGCAAAAAGTGGTTTTTCCACACTAATACAAGTGCAAAAGTGGTTTCCTGCACCAACACAAGTGCGAAAAGTGGTTTTTCAACACCAACACAAGTGTGAAAAGTGTTTTTTCAACACTAACACAAGTGCGAAAAGTGGTTTTTCAACACTATCACAAATGCAAAAAGTGTTTATTCCACACTAATACAAGTGCAAAAGTGGTTTCCTGCACCAACACAAGTGCGAAAAGTGGTTTTTCAACACTAACACAAGTGCGAAAAGTGGTTTTTCAACACTAACACAAGTGCAAAAAGTGGATTTTCAACACTAACACAAGTGCAAACAGTATTTTTTTTCCACACTAATACAAGTGCAAAAGTGGTTTCCTGCACCAACACAAGTGCGAAAAGTGGTTTTTCAACACTAACACAAGAGCGAAAAGTGGTTTTTCAACACTATCACAAGTGCAAAAAGTGTTTTTTCCACACTAATACAAGTGCAAAAGTGGTTTCCTGCACCAACACAAGTGCGAAATGTGGTTTTTCAACACTAACACAAGTGCGAAAAGTGGTTTTTCAACACTATCACAAGTGCAAAAGGTGTTTTTTCCACACTAATACAAGTGCAAAAGTGGTTTCCTGCACCAACACAAGTGCGAAAAGTGGTTTTTCAACACTATCACAAGTGCAAAAAGTGTTTTTCCCACACTAATACAAGTGCAAAAGTGGTTTCCTGCACCAACACAAGTGCGAAAAGTGGTTTTTCAACACTAACACAAGTGCGAAAAGTGGTTTTTCAACACTATCACAAGTGCAAAAAGTGGTTTTTCCACACTAATACAAGTGCAAAAGTGGTTTCCTGCACCAACACAAGTGCGAAAAGTGGTTTTTCAACACCAACACAAGTGTGAAAAGTGTTTTTTCAACACTAACACAAGTGCGAAAAGTGGTTTTTCAACACTATCACAAGTGCAAAAAGTGGTTTTACCACAATAATACAAGTGCAAAAGTGGTTTCCTGCACCAACACAAGTGGGAAAAGTGGTTTTTCAACACTAACACAAGTGCGAAAAGTGGTTTTTCAACACTATCACAAGTGCAAAAAGTGTTTTTTCCACACTAATACAAGTGCAAAAGTGGTTTCCTGCACCAACACAAGTGCGAAAAGTGGTTTTTCAACACCAACACAAGTGTGAAAAGTGGTTTTTCAACACTAACACAAGTGCGAAAAGTGGTTTTTCAACACTAACACAAGTGCGAAAAGTGGTTTTTCAACACTAACACAAGTGCAAAAAGTGGATTTTCAACACAAATACAAGTGCAAAAGTGGTTTCCTGCACCAACACAAGTGCGAAAAGTGGTTTTTCAACACCAACACAGGTGCGAAAAGTGGTTTTTCAACACTAACACAAGTGCTAAAAGTGGTTTTTCAACACTATCAAAGTGCAAAAAGTGTTTTTTCCACACTAATACAAGTGCAAAAGTGGTTTCCTGCACCAACACAAGTGCGAAAAGTGGTTTTTCAACATTAACACAAGTGCGAAAAGTGGTTTTTCAACACTAACACAAGTGCGAAAAGTGGTTTTTCCACACTAATACAAGTGCAAAAGTGGTTTCCCGCACCAACACAAGTGCGAAAAGTGGTTTTTCAACACCAACACAAGTGCAAAAAGTGGATTTTCAACACTAACACAAGTGCGAAAAGTGGTTTTTCAACACTATCACAAGTGCAAAAAGTGGTTTTTCCACACTAATACAAGTGCAAAAGTGGTTTTTCCACACTAATACAAGTGCAAAAGTGGTTTCCTGCACCAACACAAGTGCGAAAAGTGGTTTTTCAACACTAACACAAGTGCGAAAAGTGGTTTTTCCACACTAATACAAGTGCAAAAGTGGTTTCCTGCACCAACACAAGTGCGAAAAGTGGTTTATCAACACTAACACAAGTGCGAAAAGTGGTTTTTCAACACTAACACAAGTGCAAAAAGTGGATTTTCAACACAAATACAAGTGCAAAAGTGGTTTCCTGCACCAACACAAGTGCGAAAAGTGGTTTTTCAACATTAAGAAAAGTGCGAAAAGTGGTTTTTCAACACTAACACAAGTGCGAAAAGTGGTTTTTCCACACTAATACAAGTGCAAAAGTGGCTTCCCGCACCAACACAAGTGCGAAAAGTGGTTTTTCAACACTAATACAAGTGCAAAAAGTGGATTTTCAACACTAACATAAGTGCAAAAAGTGTTTTTTCCACACTAATACAAGTGCAAAAGTGGTTTCCTGCACCAACACAAGTGCGAAAAGTGGTTTTTCAACACCAACACAAGTGTGAAAAGTGGTTTTTCAACACTAACACAAGTGCGAAAAGTGGTTTTTCAACACTATCACAAGTGCAAAAAGTGGTTTTTCCACAATAATACAAGTGCAAAAGTGGTTTCCTGCACCAACACAAGTGGGAAAAGTGGTTTTTCAACACTAACACAAGTGCGAGAAGTGGTTTTTCAACACTATCACAAGTGCAAAAAGTGTTTTTTCCACACTAATACAAGTGCAAAAGTGGTTTCTTGCACCAACACAAGTGCGAAAAGTGGTTTTTCAACATTAACACAAGTGCGAAAAGTGGTTTTTCAACAATAACACAAGTGCGAAAAGTGGTTTTTCCACACTAATACAAGTGCAAAAGTGGTTTCCTGCACCAACACAAGTGCGAAAAGTGGTTTTTCAACACTAACACAAGTGCAAAAAGTGGATTTTCAACACTAACATAAGTGCAAAAAGTGTTTTTTCCACACTAATACAAGTGCAAAAGTGGTTTCCTGCACCAACACAAGTGCGAAAAGTGGTTTTTCAACACCAACACAAGTGTGAAAAGTGGTTTTTCAACACTAACACAAGTGCGAAAAGTGGTTTTTCAACACTATCACAAGTGCAAAAAGTGGTTTTTCCACACTAATACAAGTGCAAAAGTGGTTTCCTGCACCAACACAAGTGGGAAAAGTGGATTTTCAACACTAACACAAGTGCAAAAAGTGGTTTCCTTCACGAACACATGTGCGAAAAGTGGGTTTTCAACACTAACAGAAGTGCGAAAAGTGGTTTCCTTCACCAACACTAGTGCGAAAAGTGGTTTTTCAACACTAACACAAGTGCAAAAATTGGTTTTTCCACACTAATACAAGTGCAAAAGTGGTTTCCTGCACCAACACAAGTGCGAAAAGTGGTTTTTCAACACTAACACAAGTGCGAAAAGTGTTTTTTCCACAATAATACAAGTGCAAAAGTGGTTTCCTGCACCAACACAAGTGGGAAAAGTGGTTTTTCAACACTAACACAAGTGCGAGAAGTGGTTTTTCAACACTATCACAAGTGCAAAAAGTGTTTTTTCCACACTAATACAAGTGCAAAAGTGGTTTCCTGCACCAACACAAGTGCGAAAAGTGGGTTTTCAACACTAACACAAGTGCGAAAAGTGGTTTCCTTCACCAACACCAGTGCGAAAAGTGGTTTTTCAACACTAACACAAGTGCAAAAAGTGGTTTTTCCACACTAATACAAGTGCAAAAGTGGTTTCCTGCACCAACACAAGTGCGAAAAGTGGTTTTTCAACACTAACACAAGTGCGAAAAGTGGTTTTTCAACACTATCACAAGTGCAAAAAGTGTTTTTTCCACACTAACACAAGTGCAAAAGTGGTTTCCTGCACCAACACAAGTGCGAAAAGTGGTTTTTCAACACTAACAAAAGTGCGAAAAGTGGTTTTTCCACACTAATACAAGTGCAAAAGTGGTTTCCTGCACCAACACAAGTGCGAAAAGGGGTTTTTCAACACTAACCCAAGTGCGAAAAGTGTTTTTTCCACACTAATACAAGTGCAAAAGTGGTTTCCTGCACCAACGCAAGTGTGAAAAGTGGTTTTTCAACACTAACACAAGTGCGAAAAGTGTTTTTTCCACACTAATACAAGTGCAAAAGTGGTTTCCTGCACCAACACAAGTGTGAAAAGTGGTTTTTCAACACTAACACAAGTGCGAAAAGTGGTTTTTCCACACTAATACAAGTGCAAAAGTGGTTTCCTGCACCAACACAAGTGCGAAAAGTGGTTTTTCAACACTAACACAAGAGCGAAAAGTGGTTTTTCAACACTATCACAAGTGCAAAAAGTGTTTTTTCCACACTAATACAAGTGCAAAAGTGGTTTCCTGCACCAACACAAGTGCGAAAAGTGGTTTTTCAACACTAACACAAGTGCGAAAAGTGGTTTTTCAACACTATCACAAGTGCAAAAGGTGTTTTTTCCACACTAATACAAGTGCAAAAGTGGTTTCCTGCACCAACACAAGTGCGAAAAGTGGTTTTTCAACACTAACACAAGTGCGAAAAGTGGTTTTTCAACACTATCACAAGTGCAAAAAGTGTTTTTTCCACACTAATACAAGTGAAAAAGTGGTTTCCTGCACCAACACAAGTGCAAAAAGTGGTTTTTCAACACTAACACAAGTGTGAAAAGTGGTTTTTCAACACTAACACAAGTGCAAAAAGTGGATTTTCAACACGAACACAAGTGCAAACAGTGTTTTTTCCACACTAATACAAGTGCAAAAGTGGTTTCCTGCACCAACACAAGTGTGAAAAGTGGTTTTTCAACACTAACACAAGTGCGAAAAGTGATTTTTCAACACTAACACAAGTGCGAAAAGTGGTTTTTCAACACTAACAAGTGCAAAAAGTGGATTTTCAACAAAATACAAGTGCAAAAGTGGTTTCCTGCACCAACACAAGTGCGAAAAGTGGTTTTTCAACATTAAGAAAAGTGCGAAAAGTGGTTTTTCAACACTAACACAAGTGCGAAAAGTGGTTTTTCCACACTAATACAAGTGCAAAAGTGGCTTCCCGCACCAACACAAGTGCGAAAAGTGGTTTTTCAACACTAATACAAGTGCAAAAAGTGGATTTTCAACACTAACATAAGTGCAAAAAGTGTTTTTTCCACACTAATACAAGTGCAAAAGTGGTTTCCTGCACCAACACAAGTGCGAAAAGTGGTTTTTCAACACCAACACAAGTGTGAAAAGTGGTTTTTCAACACTAACACAAGTGCGAAAAGTGGTTTTTCAACACTATCACAAGTGCAAAAAGTGGTTTTTCCACAATAATACAAGTGCAAAAGTGGTTTCCTGCACCAACACAAGTGGGAAAAGTGGTTTTTCAACACTAACACAAGTGCGAGAAGTGGTTTTTCAACACTATCACAAGTGCAAAAAGTGTTTTTTCCACACTAATACAAGTGCAAAAGTGGTTTCCTGCACCAACACAAGTGCGAAAAGTGGTTTTTCAACATTAACACAAGTGCGAAAAGTGGTTTTTCAACAATAACACAAGTGCGAAAAGTGGTTTTTCCACACTAATACAAGTGCAAAAGTGGTTTCCCGCACCAACACAAGTGAGAAAAGTGGTTTTTCAACACTAACACAAGTGCAAAAAGTGTATTTTCAACACTAACATAAGTGCAAAAAGTGTTTTTTCCACACTAATACAAGTGCAAAAGTGGTTTCCTGCACCAACACAAGTGCGAAAAGTGGTTTTTCAACACCAACACAAGTGTGAAAAGTGGTTTTTCAACACCAACACAAGTGCGAAAAGTGGTTTTTCAACACTATCACAAGTGCAAAAAGTGGTTTTTCCACACTAATACAAGTGCAAAAGTGGTTTCCTGCACCAACACAAGTGGGAAAAGTGGATTTTCAAAACTAACACAAGTGCAAAAAGTGGTTTCCTTCACGAACACATGTGCGAAAAGTGGGTTTTCAACACTAACACAAGTGCGAAAAGTGGTTTCCTTCAACACTAGTGCGAAAAGTGGTTTTTCAACACTAACACAAGTGCAAAAATTGGATTTTCAACACTAACACAAGTGCGAAAAGTGGTTTTTCAACACTATCACAAGTGCAAAAAGTGGTTTTTCCACACTAATACAAGTGCAAAAGTGGTTTTACCACACTAATACAAGTGCAAAAGTGGTTTCCTGCACCAACACAAGTGCGAAAAGTGGTTTTTCAACACTAACACAAGTGCGAAAAGTGGTTTTTCCACACTAATACAAGTGCAAAAGTGGTTTCCTGCACCAACACAAGTGCGAAAAGTGGTTTATCAACACTAACACAAGTGCGAAAAGTGGTTTTTCCACACTAATACAAGTGCAAAAGTGGTTTCCTGCACCAACACAAGTGCGAAAAGTGGTTTTCAACACTAACACAAGTGCGAAAAGTGGTTTTGCAACACTAACACAAGTGCGAAAAGTGGTTTTTCCACACTAATACAAGTGCAAAAGTGGTTTCCTGCACCAACACAAGTGTGAAAAGTGGTTTTTCAACACTAACACAACTGCGAAAAGTGTTTTTTACACACTAATACAAGTGCAAAAAGTGTTTTTTCCACACTAATACAAGTACAAAGGTGGTTTCCTGCACCAACACAAGTGCGAAAAGTGGTTTTTCAACACTACCACAAGTGCAAAAAGTGTTTTTTCCACACTAATACAAGTGCAAAAGTGGTTTCCTGCACCAACACAAGTGGGAAAAGTGGATTTTCAACACTAACACAAGTGCGAAAAGTGGTTTCCTTCACCAATACCAGTGCGAAAAGTGGTTTTTCAACACTAACACAAGTGCGAAAAGTGGTTTTTCAACACTAACACAAGTGCGAAAAGTGGTTTTTACACACTAATACAAGTGCAAAAGTGGTTTCCTGCACCAACACAAGTGCGAAAAGTGGTTTTTCAACACTAACACAAGTGCGAAAAGTGGTTTTTCAACACTATCACAAGTGCAAAAAGTGTTTTTTCCATACTAATACAAGTGCAAAAGTGGTTTCCTGCACAAACACAAGTGCGAAAAGTGGGTTTTCAACACTAACACAAGTGCGAAAAGTGGTTTCCTTCACCAACACCAGTGCGAAAAGTGGTTTTTCAACACTAACACAAGTGCAAAAAGTGGTTTTTCCACACTAATACAAGTGCAAAAGTGGTTTCCTGCACCAACACAAGTGCGAAAAGTGGTTTTTCAACACTAACACAAGTGCGAAAAGTGGTTTTTCAACACTATCACAAGTGCAAAAAGTGTTTTTTCCACACTAACACAAGTGCAAAAGTGGTTTCCTGCACCAACACAAGTGCGAAAAGTGGTTTTTCAACACTAACAAAAGTGCGAAAAGTGGTTTTTCCACACTAATACAAGTGCAAAAGTGGTTTCCTGCACCAACACAAGTGCGAAAAGGGGTTTTTCAACACTAACCCAAGTGCGAAAAGTGTTTTTTCCACACTAATACAAGTGCAAAAGTGGTTTCCTGCACCAACACAAGTGTGAAAAGTGGTTTTTCAACACTAACACAAGTGCGAAAAGTGGTTTTTCCACACTAATACAAGTGCAAAAGTGGTTTCCTGCACCAACACAAGTGCGAAAAGTGGTTTTTCAACACTAACACAAGAGCGAAAAGTGGTTTTTCAACACTATCACAAGTGCAAAAAGTGTTTTTTCCACACTAATACAAGTGCAAAAGTGGTTTCCTGCACCAACACAAGTGCGAAAAGTGGTTTTTCAACACTAACACAAGTGCGAAAAGTGGTTTTTCAACACTATCACAAGTGCAAAAGGTGTTTTTTCCACACTAATACAAGTGCAAAAGTGGTTTCCTGCACCAACACAAGTGCGAAAAGTGGTTTTTCAACACTAACACAAGTGCGAAAAGTGGTTTTTCAACACTATCACAAGTGCAAAAAGTGTTTTTTCCACACTAATACAAGTGAAAAAGTGGTTTCCTGCACCAACACAAGTGCAAAAAGTGGTTTTTCAACACTAACACAAGTGTGAAAAGTGGTTTTTCAACACTAACACAAGTGCAAAAAGTGGATTTTCAACACGAACACAAGTGCAAACAGTGTTTTTTCCACACTAATACAAGTGCAAAAGTGGTTTCCTGCACCAACACAAGTGTGAAAAGTGGTTTTTCAACACTAACACAAGTGCGAAAAGTGATTTTTCAACACTAACACAAGTGCGAAAAGTGGTTTTTCAACACTAACAAGTGCAAAAAGTGGATTTTCAACAAAATACAAGTGCAAAAGTGGTTTCCTGCACCAACACAAGTGCGAAAAGTGGTTTTTCAACATTAAGAAAAGTGCGAAAAGTGGTTTTTCAACACTAACACAAGTGCGAAAAGTGGTTTTTCCACACTAATACAAGTGCAAAAGTGGCTTCCCGCACCAACACAAGTGCGAAAAGTGGTTTTTCAACACTAATACAAGTGCAAAAAGTGGATTTTCAACACTAACATAAGTGCAAAAAGTGTTTTTTCCACACTAATACAAGTGCAAAAGTGGTTTCCTGCACCAACACAAGTGCGAAAAGTGGTTTTTCAACACCAACACAAGTGTGAAAAGTGGTTTTTCAACACTAACACAAGTGCGAAAAGTGGTTTTTCAACACTATCACAAGTGCAAAAAGTGGTTTTTCCACAATAATACAAGTGCAAAAGTGGTTTCCTGCACCAACACAAGTGGGAAAAGTGGTTTTTCAACACTAACACAAGTGCGAGAAGTGGTTTTTCAACACTATCACAAGTGCAAAAAGTGTTTTTTCCACACTAATACAAGTGCAAAAGTGGTTTCCTGCACCAACACAAGTGCGAAAAGTGGTTTTTCAACATTAACACAAGTGCGAAAAGTGGTTTTTCAACAATAACACAAGTGCGAAAAGTGGTTTTTCCACACTAATACAAGTGCAAAAGTGGTTTCCCGCACCAACACAAGTGAGAAAAGTGGTTTTTCAACACTAACACAAGTGCAAAAAGTGTATTTTCAACACTAACATAAGTGCAAAAAGTGTTTTTTCCACACTAATACAAGTGCAAAAGTGGTTTCCTGCACCAACACAAGTGCGAAAAGTGGTTTTTCAACACCAACACAAGTGTGAAAAGTGGTTTTTCAACACCAACACAAGTGCGAAAAGTGGTTTTTCAACACTATCACAAGTGCAAAAAGTGGTTTTTCCACACTAATACAAGTGCAAAAGTGGTTTCCTGCACCAACACAAGTGGGAAAAGTGGATTTTCAAAACTAACACAAGTGCAAAAAGTGGTTTCCTTCACGAACACATGTGCGAAAAGTGGGTTTTCAACACTAACACAAGTGCGAAAAGTGGTTTCCTTCAACACTAGTGCGAAAAGTGGTTTTTCAACACTAACACAAGTGCAAAAATTGGTTTTTCCACACTAATACAAGTGCAAAAGTGGTTTCCTGCACCAACACAAGTGTGAAAAGTGGTTTTTCAACACCAACACAAGTGCGAAAAGTGGTTTTTCAACACTATCACAAGTGCAAAAAGTGTTTTTTCCACACTAATACAAGTGCAAAAGTGGTTTCCTGCACCAACACAAGTGCGAAAAGTGGTTTTTCAACACTAACACAAGTGCGAAAAGTGGTTTTTCAACACTATCACAAAAAGTGTTTATTCCACACTAATACAAGTGCAAAAGTGGTTTCCTGCACCAACACGTGCGAAAAGTGGTTTTTCAACACTAACACAAGTGCGAAAAGTGGTTTTTCAACACTAACACAAGTGCAAAAAGTGGATTTTCAACACTAACACAAGTGCAAACAGTATTTTTTTTCCACACTAATACAAGTGCAAAAGTGGTTTCCTGCACCAACACAAGTGCGAAAAGTGGTTTTTCAACACTAACACAAGAGCGAAAAGTGGTTTTTCAACACTATCACAAGTGCAAAAAGTGTTTTTTCCACACTAATACAAGTGCAAAAGTGGTTTCCTGCACCAACACAAGTGCGAAAAGTGGTTTTTCAACACTAACACAAGTGCGAAAAGTGGTTTTTCAACACTATCACAAGTGCAAAAGGTGTTTTTTCCACACTAATACAAGTGCAAAAGTGGTTTCCTGCACCAACACAAGTGCGAAAAGTGGTTTTTCAACACTATCACAAGTGCAAAAAGTGTTTTTCCCACACTAATACAAGTGCAAAAGTGGTTTCCTGCACCAACACAAGTGCGAAAAGTGGTTTTTCAACACTAACACAAGTGCGAAAAGTGGTTTTTCAACACTATCACAAATGCAAAAAGTGGTTTTTCCACACTAATACAAGTGCAAAAGTGGTTTCCTGCACCAACACAAGTGCGAAAAGTGGTTTTTCAACACCAACACAAGTGTGAAAAGTGTTTTTTCAACACTAACACAAGTGCGAAAAGTGGTTTTTCAACACTATCACAAGTGCAAAAAGTGGTTTTACCACAATAATACAAGTGCAAAAGTGGTTTCCTGCACCAACACAAGTGGGAAAAGTGGTTTTTCAACACTAACACAAGTGCGAAAAGTGGTTTTTCCACACTAATACAAGTTCAAAAGTGGTTTCCTGCACCAACACAAGTGCGAAAAGTGGTTTTTCAACACTAACACAAGTGCGAAAAGTGGTTTTTCAACACTAACACAAGTGCAAAAAGTGGATTTTCAACACTAACACAAGTGCAAACAGTATTTTTTTTCCACACTAATACAAGTGCAAAAGTGGTTTCCTGCACCAACACAAGTGCGAAAAGTGGTTTTTCAACACTAACACAAGAGCGAAAAGTGGTTTTTCAACACTATCACAAGTGCAAAAAGTGTTTTTTCCACACTAATACAAGTGCAAAAGTGGTTTCCTGCACCAACACAAGTGCGAAAAGTGGTTTTTCAACACTAACACAAGTGCGAAAAGTGGTTTTTCAACACTATCACAAGTGCAAAAGGTGTTTTTTCCACACTAATACAAGTGCAAAAGTGGTTTCCTGCACCAACACAAGTGCGAAAAGTGGTTTTTCAACACTATCACAAGTGCAAAAGGTGTTTTTTCCACACTAATACAAGTGCAAAAGTGGTTTCCTGCACCAACACAAGTGCGAAAAGTGGTTTTTCAACACTACCACAAGTGTGAAAAGTGGTTTTTCAACACTATCACAAGTGCAAAAAGTGGTCTTTCCACACTAATACAAGTGCAAAAGTGGTTTCCTGCACCAACACAAGTGCGAAAAGTGGTTTTTCAACACCAACACAAGTGTGAAAAGTGTTTTTTCAACACGAACACAAGTGCGAAAAGTGGTTTTTCAACACTATCACAAGTGCAAAAAGTGGTTTTACCACAATAATACAAGTGCAAAAGTGGTTTCCTGCACCAACACAAGTGGGAAAAGTGGTTTTTCAACACTAACACAAGTGCGAAAAGTGGTTTTTCAACACTATCACAAGTGCAAAAAGTGTTTTTTCCACACTAATACAAGTGCAAAAGTGGTTTCCTGCACCAACACAAGTGCGAAAAGTGGTTTTTCAACACTAACAAAAGTGCGAAAAGTGGTTTTTCCACACTAATACAAGTGCAAAAGTGGTTTCCTGCACCAACACAAGTGCGAAAAGGGGTTTTTCAACACTAACCCAAGTGCGAAAAGTGTTTTTTCCACACTAATACAAGTGCAAAAGTGGTTTCCTGCACCAACACAAGTGTGAAAAGTGGTTTTTCAACACTAAC
Source organism: Myxine glutinosa (assembly GCF_964187855.1). Classification (NCBI taxonomy): domain Eukaryota; kingdom Metazoa; phylum Chordata; class Myxini; order Myxiniformes; family Myxinidae; genus Myxine; species Myxine glutinosa. The sequence continues at coordinate 21,926 of NW_027618641.1, forward strand.
ACAAGTGCGAAAAGTGGTTTTTCCACACTAATACAAGTGCAAAAGTGGTTTCCTGCACCAACACAAGTGCGAAAAGTGGTTTTTCAACACTAACACAAGAGCGAAAAGTGGTTTTTCAACACTATCACAAGTGCAAAAAGTGTTTTTTCCACACTAATACAAGTGCAAAAGTGGTTTCCTGCACCAACACAAGTGCGAAAAGTGGTTTTTCAACACTAACACAAGTGCGAAAAGTGGTTTTTCAACACTATCACAAGTGCAAAAGGTGTTTTTTCCACACTAATACAAGTGCAAAAGTGGTTTCCTGCACCAACACAAGTGCGAAAAGTGGTTTTTCAACACTAACACAAGTGCGAAAAGTGGTTTTTCAACACTATCACAAGTGCAAAAAGTGTTTTTTCCACACTAATACAAGTGAAAAAGTGGTTTCCTGCACCAACACAAGTGCAAAAAGTGGTTTTTCAACACTAACACAAGTGTGAAAAGTGGTTTTTCAACACTAACACAAGTGCAAAAAGTGGATTTTCAACACGAACACAAGTGCAAACAGTGTTTTTTCCACACTAATACAAGTGCAAAAGTGGTTTCCTGCACCAACACAAGTGTGAAAAGTGGTTTTTCAACACTAACACAAGTGCGAAAAGTGATTTTTCAACACTAACACAAGTGCGAAAAGTGGTTTTTCAACACTAACAAGTGCAAAAAGTGGATTTTCAACAAAATACAAGTGCAAAAGTGGTTTCCTGCACCAACACAAGTGCGAAAAGTGGTTTTTCAACATTAAGAAAAGTGCGAAAAGTGGTTTTTCAACACTAACACAAGTGCGAAAAGTGGTTTTTCCACACTAATACAAGTGCAAAAGTGGCTTCCCGCACCAACACAAGTGCGAAAAGTGGTTTTTCAACACTAATACAAGTGCAAAAAGTGGATTTTCAACACTAACATAAGTGCAAAAAGTGTTTTTTCCACACTAATACAAGTGCAAAAGTGGTTTCCTGCACCAACACAAGTGCGAAAAGTGGTTTTTCAACACCAACACAAGTGTGAAAAGTGGTTTTTCAACACTAACACAAGTGCGAAAAGTGGTTTTTCAACACTATCACAAGTGCAAAAAGTGGTTTTTCCACAATAATACAAGTGCAAAAGTGGTTTCCTGCACCAACACAAGTGGGAAAAGTGGTTTTTCAACACTAACACAAGTGCGAGAAGTGGTTTTTCAACACTATCACAAGTGCAAAAAGTGTTTTTTCCACACTAATACAAGTGCAAAAGTGGTTTCCTGCACCAACACAAGTGCGAAAAGTGGTTTTTCAACATTAACACAAGTGCGAAAAGTGGTTTTTCAACAATAACACAAGTGCGAAAAGTGGTTTTTCCACACTAATACAAGTGCAAAAGTGGTTTCCCGCACCAACACAAGTGAGAAAAGTGGTTTTTCAACACTAACACAAGTGCAAAAAGTGTATTTTCAACACTAACATAAGTGCAAAAAGTGTTTTTTCCACACTAATACAAGTGCAAAAGTGGTTTCCTGCACCAACACAAGTGCGAAAAGTGGTTTTTCAACACCAACACAAGTGTGAAAAGTGGTTTTTCAACACCAACACAAGTGCGAAAAGTGGTTTTTCAACACTATCACAAGTGCAAAAAGTGGTTTTTCCACACTAATACAAGTGCAAAAGTGGTTTCCTGCACCAACACAAGTGGGAAAAGTGGATTTTCAAAACTAACACAAGTGCAAAAAGTGGTTTCCTTCACGAACACATGTGCGAAAAGTGGGTTTTCAACACTAACACAAGTGCGAAAAGTGGTTTCCTTCAACACTAGTGCGAAAAGTGGTTTTTCAACACTAACACAAGTGCAAAAATTGGTTTTTCCACACTAATACAAGTGCAAAAGTGGTTTCCTGCACCAACACAAGTGTGAAAAGTGGTTTTTCAACACCAACACAAGTGCGAAAAGTGGTTTTTCAACACTATCACAAGTGCAAAAAGTGTTTTTTCCACACTAATACAAGTGCAAAAGTGGTTTCCTGCACCAACACAAGTGCGAAAAGTGGTTTTTCAACACTAACACAAGTGCGAAAAGTGGTTTTTCAACACTATCACAAAAAGTGTTTATTCCACACTAATACAAGTGCAAAAGTGGTTTCCTGCACCAACACGTGCGAAAAGTGGTTTTTCAACACTAACACAAGTGCGAAAAGTGGTTTTTCAACACTAACACAAGTGCAAAAAGTGGATTTTCAACACTAACACAAGTGCAAACAGTATTTTTTTTCCACACTAATACAAGTGCAAAAGTGGTTTCCTGCACCAACACAAGTGCGAAAAGTGGTTTTTCAACACTAACACAAGAGCGAAAAGTGGTTTTTCAACACTATCACAAGTGCAAAAAGTGTTTTTTCCACACTAATACAAGTGCAAAAGTGGTTTCCTGCACCAACACAAGTGCGAAAAGTGGTTTTTCAACACTAACACAAGTGCGAAAAGTGGTTTTTCAACACTATCACAAGTGCAAAAGGTGTTTTTTCCACACTAATACAAGTGCAAAAGTGGTTTCCTGCACCAACACAAGTGCGAAAAGTGGTTTTTCAACACTATCACAAGTGCAAAAAGTGTTTTTCCCACACTAATACAAGTGCAAAAGTGGTTTCCTGCACCAACACAAGTGCGAAAAGTGGTTTTTCAACACTAACACAAGTGCGAAAAGTGGTTTTTCAACACTATCACAAATGCAAAAAGTGGTTTTTCCACACTAATACAAGTGCAAAAGTGGTTTCCTGCACCAACACAAGTGCGAAAAGTGGTTTTTCAACACCAACACAAGTGTGAAAAGTGTTTTTTCAACACTAACACAAGTGCGAAAAGTGGTTTTTCAACACTATCACAAGTGCAAAAAGTGGTTTTACCACAATAATACAAGTGCAAAAGTGGTTTCCTGCACCAACACAAGTGGGAAAAGTGGTTTTTCAACACTAACACAAGTGCGAAAAGTGGTTTTTCCACACTAATACAAGTTCAAAAGTGGTTTCCTGCACCAACACAAGTGCGAAAAGTGGTTTTTCAACACTAACACAAGTGCGAAAAGTGGTTTTTCAACACTAACACAAGTGCAAAAAGTGGATTTTCAACACTAACACAAGTGCAAACAGTATTTTTTTTCCACACTAAGACAAGTGCAAAAGTGGTTTCCTGCACCAACACAAGTGCGAAAAGTGGTTTTTCAACACTAACACAAGAGCGAAAAGTGGTTTTTCAACACTATCACAAGTGCAAAAAGTGTTTTTTCCACACTAATACAAGTGCAAAAGTGGTTTCCTGCACCAACACAAGTGCGAAAAGTGGTTTTTCAACACTAACACAAGTGCGAAAAGTGGTTTTTCAACACTATCACAAGTGCAAAAGGTGTTTTTTCCACACTAATACAAGTGCAAAAGTGGTTTCCTGCACCAACACAAGTGCGAAAAGTGGTTTTTCAACACTATCACAAGTGCAAAAGGTGTTTTTTCCACACTAATACAAGTGCAAAAGTGGTTTCCTGCACCAACACAAGTGCGAAAAGTGGTTTTTCAACACTACCACAAGTGTGAAAAGTGGTTTTTCAACACTATCACAAGTGCAAAAAGTGGTCTTTCCACACTAATACAAGTGCAAAAGTGGTTTCCTGCACCAACACAAGTGCGAAAAGTGGTTTTTCAACACCAACACAAGTGTGAAAAGTGTTTTTTCAACACGAACACAAGTGCGAAAAGTGGTTTTTCAACACTATCACAAGTGCAAAAAGTGGTTTTACCACAATAATACAAGTGCAAAAGTGGTTTCCTGCACCAACACAAGTGGGAAAAGTGGTTTTTCAACACTAACACAAGTGCGAAAAGTGGTTTTTCAACACTATCACAAGTGCAAAAAGTGTTTTTTCCACACTAATACAAGTGCAAAAGTGGTTTCCTGCACCAACACAAGTGCGAAAAGTGGTTTTTCAACATTAACACAAGTGCGAAAAGTGGTTTTTCAACACTAACACAAGTGCGAAAAGTGGTTTTCCACACTAATACAAGTGCAAAAGTGGTTTCCTGCACCAACACAAGTGCGAAAAGTGGTTTTTCAACACCAACACAAGTGTGAAAAGTGGTTTTTCAACACTAACACAAGTGCGAAAAGTGGTTTTTCAACACTAACACAAGTGCAAAAAGTGGATTTTCAACACAAATACAAGTGCAAAAGTGGTTTCCTGCACCAACACAAGTGCGAAAAGTGGTTTTTCAACACCAACACAGGTGCGAAAAGTGGTTTTTCAACACTAACACAAGTGCTAAAAGTGGTTTTTCAACACTATCACAAGTGCAAAAAGTGTTTTTTCCACACTAATACAAGTGCAAAAGTGGTTTCCTGCACCAACACAAGTGCGAAAAGTGGTTTTTCAACATTAACACAAGTGCGAAAAGTGGTTTTTCAACACTAACACAAGTGCGAAAAGTGGTTTTTCCACACTAATACAAGTGCAAAAGTGGTTTCCCGCACCAACACAAGTGCGAAAAGTGGTTTTTCAACACTAACACAAGTGCAAAAAGTGGATTTTCAACACTAACACAAGTGCGAAAAGTGGTTTTTCAACACTATCACAAGTGCAAAAAGTGGTTTTTCCACACTAATACAAGTGCAAAAGTGGTTTTACCACACTAATACAAGTGCAAAAGTGGTTTCCTGCACCAACACAAGTGCGAAAAGTGGTTTTTCAACACTAACACAAGTGCGAAAAGTGGTTTTTCCACACTAATACAAGTGCAAAAGTGGTTTCCTGCACCAACACAAGTGCGAAAAGTGGTTTATCAACACTAACACAAGTGCGAAAAGTGGTTTTTCCACACTAATACAAGTGCAAAAGTGGTTTCCTGCACCAACACAAGTGCGAAAAGTGGTTTTCAACACTAACACAAGTGCGAAAAGTGGTTTTGCAACACTAACACAAGTGCGAAAAGTGGTTTTTCCACACTAATACAAGTGCAAAAGTGGTTTCCTGCACCAACACAAGTGTGAAAAGTGGTTTTTCAACACTAACACAACTGCGAAAAGTGTTTTTTACACACTAATACAAGTGCAAAAAGTGTTTTTTCCACACTAATACAAGTACAAAGGTGGTTTCCTGCACCAACACAAGTGCGAAAAGTGGTTTTTCAACACTACCACAAGTGCAAAAAGTGTTTTTTCCACACTAATACAAGTGCAAAAGTGGTTTCCTGCACCAACACAAGTGGGAAAAGTGGATTTTCAACACTAACACAAGTGCGAAAAGTGGTTTCCTTCACCAATACCAGTGCGAAAAGTGGTTTTTCAACACTAACACAAGTGCGAAAAGTGGTTTTTCAACACTATCACAAGTGCAAAAAGTGTTTTTTCCACACTAATACAAGTGCAAAAGTGGTTTCCTGCACCAACACAAGAGCGAAAAGTGGTTTTTCAACACTAACACAAGAGCGAAAAGTGGTTTTTCAACACTATCACAAGTGCAAAAAGTGTTTTTTCCACACTAATACAAGTGCAAAAGTGGTTTCCTGCACCAACACAAGTGCGAAAAGTGGTTTTTCAACACTAACACAAGTGCGAAAAGTGGTTTTTCAACACTATCACAAGTGCAAAAGGTGTTTTTTCCACACTAATACAAGTGCAAAAGTGGTTTCCTGCACCAACACAAGTGCGAAAAGTGGTATTTCAACACTAACACAAGTGCGAAAAGTGGTTTTTCAACACTATCACAAGTGCAAAAAGTGTTTTTTCCACACTAATACAAGTGAAAAAGTGGTTTCCTGCACCAACACAAGTGCAAAAAGTGGTTTTTCAACACTAACACAAGTGTGAAAAGTGGTTTTTCAACACTAACACAAGTGCAAAAAGTGGATTTTCAACACGAACACAAGTGCAAACAGTGTTTTTTCCACACTAATACAAGTGCAAAAGTGGTTTCCTGCACGAACACAAGTGTGAAAAGTGGTTTTTCAACACTAACACAAGTGCGAAAAGTGGTTTTTCAACACTAACACAAGTGCGAAAAGTGGTTTTTCAACACTAACACAAGTGCAAAAAGTGGATTTTCAACACAAATACAAGTGCAAAAGTGGTTTCCTGCACCAACACAAGTGCGAAAAGTGGTTTTTCAACATTAAGAAAAGTGCGAAAAGTGGTTTTTCAACACTAACACAAGTGCGAAAAGTGGTTTTTCCACACTAATACAAGTGCAAAAGTGGCTTCCCGCACCAACACAAGTGCGAAAAGTGGTTTTTCAACACTAATACAAGTGCAAAAAGTGGATTTTCAACAATAACATAAGTGCAAAAAGTGTTTTTTCCACACTAATACAAGTGCAAAAGTGGTTTCCTGCACCAACACAAGTGCGAAAAGTGGTTTTTCAACACCAACACAAGTGTGAAAAGTGGTTTTTCAACACTAACACAAGTGCGAAAAGTGGTTTTTCAACACTATCACAAGTGCAAAAAGTGGTTTTTCCACAATAATACAAGTGCAAAAGTGGTTTCCTGCACCAACACAAGTGGGAAAAGTGGTTTTTCAACACTAACACAAGTGCGAAAAGTGGTTTTTCAACACTAACACAAGTGCGAAAAGTGGTTTTTCAACACTAATACAAGTGCAAAAGTGGTTTCCTGCACCAACACAAGTGCGAAAAGTGGTTTTTCAACACTATCACAAGTGCAAAAAGTGTTTTTTCCACACTAATACAATTGCAAAAAGTGTTTTTTCCACACTAATACAAGTGCAAAAGTGGTTTCCTGCACCAACACAAGTGCGAAAAGTGGTTTTTCAACACTAACACAAGTGCGAAAAGTGGTTTTTCAACACTAACACAAGTGCAAAAAGTGGTTTTTCAACACTATCAAAAGGGCAAAAAGTGTTTTTCCACACTAATACAAGTGCAAAAGTGGTTTCCTGCACCAACACAAGTCCGAAAAGTGGTTTTTCAACACTAACACAAGTGCAAAAAGTGTTTTTTCCACACTAATACAAGTGCAAAAGTGGTTTCCTGCACCAACACAAGTCCGAAAAGTGGTTTTTCAACACTATCACAAGTGCGAAAAGTGGTTTTTCAACACCAACACAAGTGCGAAAAGTGGATTTTCAACACAAATACAAGTGCAAAAGTGGTTTCCTGCACCAACACAAGTGCGAAAAGTGGTTTTTCAACACTAACACAAGTGCGAAAAGTGGTTTTTCAACACTATCACAAGTGCAAAAAGTGTTTTTTCCACACGAATACAAGTGCAAAAGTGGTTTCCTGCACCAACACAAGTGCGAAAAGTGGTTTTTCAACACTAACACAAGAGTGAAAAGTGGTTTGTGGACAAAAGTGGCAAAAAGTGGACACAAGAGCAAACAGTGTTTTTTTCCACACTAATACAAGTGCAAAAGTGGTTTCCTGCACCAACACAAGAGCGAAAAGTGGTTTTTCAACACTAACACAAGAGCGAAAAGTGGTTTTTCAACACTATCACAAGTGCAAAAAGTGTTTTTTCCACACTAATACAAGTGCAAAAGTGGTTTCCTGCACCAACACAAGTGCGAAAAGTGGTTTTTCAACACTAACACAAGTGCGAAAAGTGGTTTTTCAACACTATCACAAGTGCAAAAGGTGTTTTTTCCACACTAATACAAGTGCAAAAGTGGTTTCCTGCACCAACACAAGTGCGAAAAGTGGTATTTCAACACTAACACAAGTGCGAAAAGTGGTTTTTCAACACTATCACAAGTGCAAAAAGTGTTTTTTCCACACTAATACAAGTGAAAAAGTGGTTTCCTGCACCAACACAAGTGCAAAAAGTGGTTTTTCAACACTAACACAAGTGTGAAAAGTGGTTTTTCAACACTAACACAAGTGCAAAAAGTGGATTTTCAACACGAACACAAGTGCAAACAGTGTTTTTTCCACACTAATGCAAGTGCAAAAGTGGTTTCCTGCACCAACACACGTGTGAAAAGTGGTTTTTCAACACTAACACAAGTGCGAAAAGTGGTTTTTCAACACTAACACAAGTGCGAAAAGTGGTTTTTCAACACTAACACAAGTGCAAAAAGTGGATTTTCAACACAAATACAAGTGCAAAAGTGCTTTCCTGCACCAACACAAGTGCGAAAAGTGGTTTTTCAACATTAAGAAAAGTGCGAAAAGTGGTTTTTCAACACTAACACAAGTGCGAAAAGTGGTTTTTCCACACTAATACAAGTGCAAAAGTGGCTTCCCGCACCAACACAAGTGCGAAAAGTGGTTTTTCAACACTAATACAAGTGCAAAAAGTGGATTTTCAACACTAACATAAGTGCAAAAAGTGTTTTTTCCACACTAATACAAGTGCAAAAGTGGTTTCCTGCACCAACACAAGTGCGAAAAGTGGTTTTTCAACACCAACACAAGTGTGAAAAGTGGTTTTTCAACACTAACACAAGTGCGAAAAGTGGTTTTTCAACACTATCACAAGTGCAAAAAGTGGTTTTTCCACAATAATACAAGTGCAAAAGTGGTTTCCTGCACCAACACAAGTGGGAAAAGTGGTTTTTCAACACTAACACAAGTGCGAGAAGTGGTTTTTCAACACTATCACAAGTGCAAAAAGTGTTTTTTCCACACTAATACAAGTGCAAAAGTGGTTTCCTGCACCAACACAAGTGCGAAAAGTGGGTTTTCAACACTAACACAAGTGCGAAAAGTGGTTTCCTTCACCAACACCAGTGCGAAAAGTGGTTTTTCAACACTAACACAAGTGCAAAAAGTGGTTTTTCCACACTAATACAAGTGCAAAAGTGGTTTCCTGCACCAACACAAGTGCGAAAAGTGGTTTTTCAACACTAACACAAGTGCGAAAAGTGGTTTTTCAACACTATCACAAGTGCAAAAAGTGTTTTTTCCACACTAACACAAGTGCAAAAGTGGTTTCCTGCACCAACACAAGTGCGAAAAGTGGTTTTTCAACACTAACAAAAGTGCGAAAAGTGGTTTTTCCACACTAATACAAGTGCAAAAGTGGTTTCCTGCACCAACACAAGTGCGAAAAGGGGTTTTTCAACACTAACCCAAGTGCGAAAAGTGTTTTTTCCACACTAATACAAGTGCAAAAGTGGTTTCCTGCACCAACACAAGTGTGAAAAGTGGTTTTTCAACACTAACACAAGTGCGAAAAGTGGTTTTTTCCACACTAATACAAGTGCAAAAGTGGTTTCCTGCACCAACACAAGTGCGAAAAGTGGTTTTTCAACACTAACACAAGTGCGAAAAGTGGTTTTTCAACACTAACACAAGTGCGAAAAGTGGTTTTTCCACACTAATACAAGTGCAAAAGTGGTTTCCTGCACTAACACAACTGCGAAAAGTGGTTTTTCAACACTATCACAAGTGCAAAAAGTGTTTTTTACACACTAATACAAGTGCAAAAAGTGTTTTTTCCACACTAATACAAGTGCAAAGGTGGTTTCCTGCACCAACACAGGTGCGAAAAGTGGTTTTTCAACACTAACACAAGTGCGAAAAGTGGTTTTTCAACACTATCACAAGTGCAAAAAGTGTTTTTTCCACACTAATAAAAGTGCAAAAAGTGTTTTTTCCACACTAATACAAGTGCAAAAGTGTTTTCCTGCACCAACACAAGTGCGAAAAGTGGTTTTTCAACACCAACACAAATGCGAAAAGTGGTTTTTCAACACTATCACAAGTGCAAAAAGTGTTTTTCCCACACTAATACAAGTGCAAAAGTGGTTTCCTGCACCAACACAAGTGCGAAAAGTGGTTTTTCAACACTAACACAAGTGCGAAAAGTGGTTTTTCAATACTATCACAAGTGCAAAAAGTGTTTTTTCCACACTAATACAAGTGCAAAAGTGGTTTCCTGCACCAACACAAGTGCGAAAAGTGGTTTTTCAACACTAACACAAATGCGAAAAGTGGTTTTTCAACACAAATACAAGTGCAAAAGTGGTTTCCTGCACCAACACAAGTGCGAAAAGTGGTTTTTCAACACCAACACAGGTGCGAAAAGTGGTTTTTAAACACTAACACAAGTGCGAAAAGTGGTTTTTCAACACTATCACAAGTGCAAAAAGTGTTTTTTCCACACTAATACAAGTGCAAAAGTGGTTTCCTGCACCAACACAAGTGCGAAAAGTGGTTTTTCAACACTAACACAAGTGCGAAAAGTGGTTTTTCCACACTAATACAAGTGCAAAAGTGGTTTCCCGCACCAACACAAGTGCGAAAAGTGGTTTTTCAACACTAACACAAGTGCAAAAAGTGGATTTTCAACACTAACATAAGTGCAAAAAGTGTTTTTTCCACACTAATACAAGTGCAAAAGTGGTTTCCTGCACCAACACAAGTGCGAAAAGTGGTTTTTCAACACCAACACAAGTGTGAAAAGTGGTTTTTCAACACTAACACAAGTGCAAAAGTGGTTTCCTGCACCAACACAAGTGCGAAAAGTGGTTTTTCAACACTAACACAAGTGCGAAAAGTGGTTTTTCCACACTTATACAAGTGCAAAAGTGGTTTCCTGCACCAACACAAGTGCGAAAACTGGTTTTTCAACACTAACACAAGTGCGAAAAGTGGTTTTTCCACACTAATACAAGTGCAAAAGTGGTTTCCTGCACCAACACAAGTGCGAAAAGTGGTTTTTCAACACTAACACAAGTGCGAAAAGTGGTTTTTCAACACTATCACAAGTGCAAAAAGTGTTTTTTCCACACTAATAAAAGTGCAAAAAGTGTTTTTTCCACACTAATACAAGTGCAAAAGTGGTTTCCTGCACCAACACAAGTGTGAAAATTGGTTTTTCAACACTAACACATGTGCGAAAAGTGGTTTTTCAACACAAACACAAGTGCGAAAAGTGGTTTTTCAACACTATCACAAGTGCAAAAAGTGTTTTTTCCACACTAATACAAGTGCAAAAGTGGTTTCCTGCACCAACACAAGTGCGAAAAGTGGTTTTTCAACACTAACACAAGTGCGAAAAGTGGTTTTTCAACACTATCACAAGTGCAAAAAGTGTTTTTTCCACACTAATACAAGTGCAAAAGTGGTTTCCTGCACCAACACAAGTGCGAAAAGTGGTTTTTCAACACTAACACAAGTGCGAAAAGTGGTTTTTCAACACTATCACAAGTGCAAAAGGTGTTTTTTCCACACTAATACAAGTGCAAAAGTGGTTTCCTGCACCAACACAAGTGCGAAAAGTGGTATTTCAACACTAACACAAGTGCGAAAAGTGGTTTTTCAACACTATCACAAGTGCAAAAAGTGTTTTTTCCACACTAATACAAGTGAAAAAGTGGTTTCCTGCACCAACACAAGTGCAAAAAGTGGTTTTTCAACACTAACACAAGTGTGAAAAGTGGTTTTTCAACACTAACACAAGTGCAAAAAGTGGATTTTCAACACGAACACAAGTGCAAACAGTGTTTTTTCCACACTAATACAAGTGCAAAAGTGGTTTCCTGCACCAACACAAGTGTGAAAAGTGGTTTTTCAACACTAACACAAGTGCGAAAAGTGGTTTTTCAACACTAACACAAGTGCGAAAAGTGGTTTTTCAACACTAACACAAGTGCAAAAAGTGGATTTTCAACACAAATACAAGTGCAAAAGTGGTTTCCTGCACCAACACAAGTGCGAAAAGTGGTTTTTCAACATTAAGAAAAGTGCGAAAAGTGGTTTTTCAACACTAACACAAGTGCGAAAAGTGGTTTTTCCACACTAATACAAGTGCAAAAGTGGCTTCCCGCACCAACACAAGTGCGAAAAGTGGTTTTTCAACACTAATACAAGTGCAAAAAGTGGATTTTCAACACTAACATAAGTGCAAAAAGTGTTTTTTCCACACTAATACAAGTGCAAAAGTGGTTTCCTGCACCAACACAAGTGCGAAAAGTGGTTTTTCAACACCAACACAAGTGTGAAAAGTGGTTTTTCAACACTAACACAAGTGCGAAAAGTGGTTTTTCAACACTATCACAAGTGCAAAAAGTGGTTTTTCCACAATAATACAAGTGCAAAAGTGGTTTCCTGCACCAACACAAGTGGGAAAAGTGGTTTTTCAACACTAACACAAGTGCGAGAAGTGGTTTTTCAACACTATCACAAGTGCAAAAAGTGTTTTTTCCACACTAATACAAGTGCAAAAGTGGTTTCCTGCACCAACACAAGTGCGAAAAGTGGGTTTTCAACACTAACACAAGTGCGAAAAGTGGTTTCCTTCACCAACACCAGTGCGAAAAGTGGTTTTTCAACACTAACACAAGTGCAAAAAGTGGTTTTTCCACACTAATACAAGTGCAAAAGTGGTTTCCTGCACCAACACAAGTGCGAAAAGTGGTTTTTCAACACTAACACAAGTGCGAAAAGTGGTTTTTCAACACTACCACAAGTGCAAAAAGTGTTTTTTCCACACTAACACAAGTGCAAAAGTGGTTTCCTGCACCAACACAAGTGCGAAAAGTGGTTTTTCAACACTAACAAAAGTGCGAAAAGTGGTTTTTCCACACTAATACAAGTGCAAAAGTGGTTTCCTGCACCAACACAAGTGCGAAAAGGGGTTTTTCAACACTAACCCAAGTGCGAAAAGTGTTTTTTCCACACTAATACAAGTGCAAAAGTGGTTTCCTGCACCAACACAAGTGTGAAAAGTGGTTTTTCAACACTAACACAAGTGCGAAAAGTGGTTTTTTCCACACTAATACAAGTGCAAAAGTGGTTTCCTGCACCAACACAAGTGCGAAAAGTGGTTTTTCAACACTAACACAAGTGCGAAAAGTGGTTTTTCAACACTAACACAAGTGCGAAAAGTGGTTTTTCCACACTAATACAAGTGCAAAAGTGGTTTCCTGCACTAACACAACTGCGAAAAGTGGTTTTTCAACACTATCACAAGTGCAAAAAGTGTTTTTTACACACTAATACAAGTGCAAAAAGTGTTTTTTCCACACTAATACAAGTGCAAAGGTGGTTTCCTGCACCAACACAAGTGCGAAAAGTGGTTTTTCAACACTAACACAAGTGCGAAAAGTGGTTTTTCAACACTATCACAAGTGCAAAAAGTGTTTTTCCCACACTAATACAAGTGCAAAAGTGGTTTCCTGCACCAACACAAGTGCGAAAAGTGGTTTTTCAACACTAACACAAGTGCGAAAAGTGGTTTTTCAATACTATCACAAGTGCAAAAAGTGTTTTTTCCACACTAATACAAGTGCAAAAGTGGTTTCCTGCACCAACACAAGTGCGAAAAGTGGTTTTTCAACACTAACACAAATGCGAAAAGTGGTTTTTCAACACAAATACAAGTGCAAAAGTGGTTTCCTGCACCAACACAAGTGCGAAAAGTGGTTTTTCAACACCAACACAGGTGCGAAAAGTGGTTTTTAAACACTAACACAAGTGCGAAAAGTGGTTTTTCAACACTATCACAAGTGCAAAAAGTGTTTTTTCCACACTAATACAAGTGCAAAAGTGGTTTCCTGCACCAACACAAGTGCGAAAAGTGGTTTTTCAACACTAACACAATTGCGAAAAGTGGTTTTTCCACACTAATACAAGTGCAAAAGTGGTTTCCCGCACCAACACAAGTGCGAAAAGTGGTTTTTCAACACTAACACAAGTGCAAAAAGTGGATTTTCAACACTAACATAAGTGCAAAAAGTGTTTTTTCCACACTAATACAAGTGCAAAAGTGGTTTCCTGCACCAACACAAGTGCGAAAAGTGGTTTTTCAACACCAACACAAGTGTGAAAAGTGGTTTTTCAACACTAACACAAGTGCAAAAGTGGTTTCCTGCACCAACACAAGTGCGAAATGTGGTTTTTCAACACTAACACAAGTGCGAAAAGTGGTTTTTCCACACTTATACAAGTGCAAAAGTGGTTTCCTGCACCAACACAAGTGCGAAAACTGGTTTTTCAACACTAACACAAGTGCGAAAAGTGGTTTTTCAACACTAACACAACTGCGAAAAGTGGTTTTTCCACACTAATACAAGTGCAAAAGTGGTTTCCTGCACCAACACAAGTGCGAAAAGTGGTTTTTCAACACTAACACAAGTGCGAAAAGTGGTTTTTCAACACTATCACAAGTGCAAAAAGTGTTTTTTCCACACTAATAAAAGTGCAAAAAGTGTTTTTTCCACACTAATACAAGTGCAAAAGTGGTTTCCTGCACCAACACAAGTGTGAAAATTGGTTTTTCAACACTAACACATGTGCGAAAAGTGGTTTTTCAACACAAACACAAGTGCGAAAAGTGGTTTTTCAACACTATCACAAGTGCAAAAAGTGTTTTTTCCACACTAATACAAGTGCAAAAGTGGTTTCCTGCACCAACACAAGTGCGAAAAGTGGTTTTTCAACACTAACACAAGTGCGAAAAGTGGTTTTTCAACACTATCACAAGTGCAAAAAGTGTTTTTTCCACACTAATAAAAGTGCAAAAAGTGTTTTTTCCACACTAATACAAGTGCAAAAGTGGTTTCCTGCACCAACACAAGTGCGAAAAGTGGCTTTTCAACACTAACACAAGTGCGAAAAGTGTTTTTTCCACACTAATACAAGTGCAAAAGTGGTTTCCTGCACCAACACAAGTGCGAAAAGTGGTTTTTCAACACTAACACAAGTGCGAAAAGTGGTTTTTCAACACTAACACAAGTGCGAAAAGTGGTTTTTCAACACTAATGCAAGTGCAAAAGTGGTTTCCTGCACCAACACAAGTGCGAAAAGTGGTTTTTCAACACTATCACAAGTGCAAAAAGTGTTTTTTCCACACTAATACAATTGCAAAAAGTGTTTTTTCCACACTAATACAAGTGCAAAAGTGGTTTCCTGCACCAACACAAGTGCGAAAAGTGGTTTTTCAACACTAACACAAGTGCCAAAAGTGGTTTTTCAACACTAATACAAGTGCAAAAGTGGTTTCCTGCACCAACACAAGTGCGAAAAGTGGTTTTTCAACACTAACACAAGTGCGAAAAGTGGTTTTTCAACACTAACACAAGTGCGAAAAGTGGTTTTTCAACACTAATACAAGTGCAAAAGTGGTTTCCTGCACCAACACAAGTGCGAAAAGTGGTTTTTCAACACTATCACAAGTGCACAAAGTGTTTTTTCCACACTAATACAATTGCAAAAAGTGTTTTTTCCACACTAATACAAGTGCAAAAGTGGTTTCCTGCACCAACACAAGTGCGAAAAGTGGTTTTTCAACACTAACACAAGTGCGAAAAGTGGTTTTTCAACACTAACACAAGTGCAAAAAGTGGTTTTTCAACACTATCAAAAGGGCAAAAAGTGTTTTTCCACACTAATACAAGTGCAAAAGTGGTTTCCTGCACCAACACAAGTCCGAAAAGTGGTTTTTCAACACTAACACAAGTGCAAAAAGTGTTTTTTCCACACTAATACAAGTGCAAAAGTGGTTTCCTGCACCAACACAAGTCTGAAAAGTGGTTTTTCAACACTATCACAAGTGCGAAAAGTGGTTTTTCAACACGAACACAAGTGCGAAAAGTGGATTTTCAACACAAATACAAGTGCAAAAGTGGTTTCCTGCACCAACACAAGTGCGAAAAGTGGTTTTTCAACACTAACACAAGTGCGAAAAGTGGTTTTTCAACACTATCACAAGTGCAAAAAGTGGTTTTTCAACACTATCACAAGTGCAAAAAGTGGTTTTTCCACAATAATACAAGTGCAAAAGTGGTTTCCTGCACCAACACAAGTGCGAAAAGTGGTTTTTCAACACCAACACAAGTGTGAAAAGTGGTTTTTCAACACTAACACAAGTGCGAAAAGTGGTTTTTCAACACTATCACAAGTGCAAAAAGTGGTTTTTCCACAATAATACAAGTGCAAAAGTGGTTTCCTGCACCAACACAAGTGGGAAAAGTGGTTTTTCAACACTAACACAAGTGCGAGAAGTGGTTTTTCAACACTATCACAAGTGCAAAAAGTGTTTTTTCCACACTAATACAAGTGCAAAAGTGGTTTCCTGCACCAACACAAGTGCGAAAAGTGGGTTTTCAACACTAACACAAGTGCGAAAAGTGGTTTCCTTCACCAACACCAGTGCGAAAAGTGGTTTTTCAACACTAACACAAGTGCAAAAAGTGGTTTTTCCACACTAATACAAGTGCAAAAGTGGTTTCCTGCACCAACACAAGTGCGAAAAGTGGTTTTTCAACACTAACACAAGTGCGAAAAGTGGTTTTTCAACACTATCACAAGTGCAAAAATTGTTTTTTCCACACTAACACAAGTGCAAAAGTGGTTTCCTGCACCAACACAAGTGCGAAAAGTGGTTTTTCAACACTAACAAAAGTGCGAAAAGTGGTTTTTCCACACTAATACAAGTGCAAAAGTGGTTTCCTGCACCAACACAAGTGCGAAAAGGGGTTTTTCAACACTAACCCAAGTGCGAAAAGTGTTTTTTCCACACTAATACAAGTGCAAAAGTGGTTTCCTGCACCAACACAAGTGTGAAAAGTGGTTTTTCAACACTAACACAAGTGCGAAAAGTGGTTTTTTCCACACTAATACAAGTGCAAAAGTGGTTTCCTGCACCAACACAAGTGCGAAAAGTGGTTTTTCAACACTAACACAAGTGCGAAAAGTGGTTTTTCAACACTAACACAAGTGCGAAAAGTGGTTTTTCCACACTAATACAAGTGCAAAAGTGGTTTCCTGCACTAACACAACTGCGAAAAGTGGTTTTTCAACACTATCACAAGTGCAAAAAGTGTTTTTTACACACTAATACAAGTGCAAAAAGTGTTTTTTCCACACTAATACAAGTGCAAAGGTGGTTTCCTGCACCAACACAAGTGCGAAAAGTGGTTTTTCAACACTAACACAAGTGCGAAAAGTGGTTTTTCAACACTATCACAAGTGCAAAAAGTGTTTTTTCCACACTAATAAAAGTGCAAAAAGTGTTTTTTCCACACTAATACAAGTGCAAAAGTGTTTTCCTGCACCAACACAAGTGCGAAAGTGGTTTTTCAACACCAACACAAATGCGAAAAGTGGTTTTTCAACACTATCACAAGTGCAAAAAGTGTTTTTCCCACACTAATACAAGTGTAAAAGTGGTTTCCTGCACCAACACAAGTGCGAAAAGTGGTTTTTCAACACTAACACAAGTGCGAAAAGTGGTTTTTCAATACTATCACAAGTGCAAAAAGTGTTTTTTCCACACTAATACAAGTGCAAAAGTGGTTTCCTGCACCAACACAAGTGCGAAAAGTGGTTTTTCAACACTAACACAAATGCGAAAAGTGGTTTTTCAACACAAATACAAGTGCAAAAGTGGTTTCCTGCACCAACACAAGTGCGAAAAGTGGTTTTTCAACACCAACACAGGTGCGAAAAGTGGTTTTTAAACACTAACACAAGTGCGAAAAGTGGTTTTTCAACACTATCACAAGTGCAAAAAGTGTTTTTTCCACACTAATACAAGTGCAAAAGTGGTTTCCTGCACCAACACAAGTGCGAAAAGTGGTTTTTCAACACTAACACAAGTGCGAAAAGTGGTTTTTCCACACTAATACAAGTGCAAAAGTGGTTTCCCGCACCAACACAAGTGCGAAAAGTGGTTTTTCAACACTAACACAAGTGCAAAAAGTGGATTTTCAACACTAACATAAGTGCAAAAAGTGTTTTTTCCACACTAATACAAGTGCAAAAGTGGTTTCCTGCACCAACACAAGTGCGAAAAGTGGTTTTTCAACACCAACACAAGTGTGAAAAGTGGTTTTTCAACACTAACACAAGTGCAAAAGTGGTTTCCTGCACCAACACAAGTGCGAAAAGTGGTTTTTCAACACTAACACAAGTGCGAAAAGTGGTTTTTCCACACTTATACAAGTGCAAAAGTGGTTTCCTGCACCAACACAAGTGCGAAAACTGGTTTTTCAACACTAACACAAGTGCGAAAAGTGGTTTTTCAACACTAACACAACTGCGAAAAGTGGTTTTTCCACACTAATACAAGTGCAAAAGTGGTTTCCTGCACCAACACAAGTGCGAAAAGTGGTTTTTCAACACTAACACAAGTGCGAAAAGTGGTTTTTCAACACTATCACAAGTGCAAAAAGTGTTTTTTCCACACTAATAAAAGTGCAAAAAGTGTTTTTTCCACACTAATACAAGTGCAAAAGTGGTTTCCTGCACCAACACAAGTGTGAAAATTGGTTTTTCAACACTAACACATGTGCGAAAAGTGGTTTTTCAACACAAACACAAGTGCGAAAAGTGGTTTTTCAACACTATCACAAGTGCAAAAAGTGTTTTTTCCACACTAATACAAGTGCAAAAGTGGTTTCCTGCACCAACACAAGTGCGAAAAGTGGTTTTTCAACACTAACACAAGTGCGAAAAGTGGTTTTTCAACACTATCACAAGTGCAAAAAGTGTTTTTTCCACACTAATAAAAGTGCAAAAAGTGTTTTTTCCACACTAATACAAGTGCAAAAGTGGTTTCCTGCACCAACACAAGTGCGAAAAGTGGTTTTTCAACACTAACACAAGTGCGAAAAGGGTTTTTTCCACACTAATACAAGTGCAAAAGTGGTTTCCTGCACCAACACAAGTGCGAAAAGTGGTTTTTCAACACTAACACAAGTGCGAAAAGTGGTTTTTCAACACTAACACAAGTGCGAAAAGT
Source organism: Myxine glutinosa (assembly GCF_964187855.1). Classification (NCBI taxonomy): domain Eukaryota; kingdom Metazoa; phylum Chordata; class Myxini; order Myxiniformes; family Myxinidae; genus Myxine; species Myxine glutinosa. Next base: position 40,623 of record NW_027618641.1, read on the forward strand.
GGTTTTTCAACACTAATACAAGTGCAAAAGTGGTTTCCTGCACCAACACAAGTGCGAAAAGTGGTTTTTCAACACTATCACAAGTGCAAAAAGTGTTTTTTCCACACTAATACAATTGCAAAAAGTGTTTTTTCCACACTAATACAAGTGCAAAAGTGGTTTCCTGCACCAACACAAGTGCGAAAAGTGGTTTTTCAACACTAACACAAGTGCGAAAAGTGGTTTTTCAACACTAATACAAGTGCAAAAGTGGTTTCCTGCACCAACACAAGTGCGAAAAGTGGTTTTTCAACACTAACACAAGTGCGAAAAGTGGTTTTTCAACACTAACACAAGTGCGAAAAGTGGTTTTTCAACACTAATACAAGTGCAAAAGTGGTTTCCTGCACCAACACAAGTGCGAAAAGTGGTTTTTCAACACTATCACAAGTGCAAAAAGTGTTTTTTCCACACTAATACAATTGCAAAAAGTGTTTTTTCCACACTAATACAAGTGCAAAAGTGGTTTCCTGCACCAACACAAGTGCGAAAAGTGGTTTTTCAACACTAACACAAGTGCGAAAAGTGGTTTTTCAACACTAACACAAGTGCAAAAAGTGGTTTTTCAACACTATCAAAAGGGCAAAAAGTGTTTTTCCACACTAATACAAGTGCAAAAGTGGTTTCCTGCACCAACACAAGTCCGAAAAGTGGTTTTTCAACACTAACACAAGTGCAAAAAGTGTTTTTTCCACACTAATACAAGTGCAAAAGTGGTTTCCTGCACCAACACAAGTCCGAAAAGTGGTTTTTCAACACTATCACAAGTGCGAAAAGTGGTTTTTCAACACGAACACAAGTGCGAAAAGTGGATTTTCAACACAAATACAAGTGCAAAAGTGGTTTCCTGCACCAACACAAGTGCGAAAAGTGGTTTTTCAACACTAACACAAGTGCGAAAAGTGGTTTTTCAACACTATCACAAGTGCAAAAAGTGTTTTTTCCACACGAATACAAGTGCAAAAGTGGTTTCCTGCACCAACACAAGTGCGAAAAGTGGTTTTTCAACACTAACACAAGAGTGAAAAGTGGTTTGTGGACAAAAGTGGCAAAAAGTGGACACAAGAGCAAACAGTGTTTTTTTCCACACTAATACAAGTGCAAAAGTGGTTTCCTGCACCAACACAAGAGCGAAAAGTGGTTTTTCAACACTAACACAAGAGCGAAAAGTGGTTTTTCAACACTATCACAAGTGCAAAAAGTGTTTTTTCCACACTAATACAAGTGCAAAAGTGGTTTCCTGCACCAACACAAGTGCGAAAAGTGGTTTTTCAACACTAACACAAGTGCGAAAAGTGGTTTTTCAACACTATCACAAGTGCAAAAGGTGTTTTTTCCACACTAATACAAGTGCAAAAGTGGTTTCCTGCACCAACACAAGTGCGAAAAGTGGTATTTCAACACTAACACAAGTGCGAAAAGTGGTTTTTCAACACTATCACAAGTGCAAAAAGTGTTTTTTCCACACTAATACAAGTGAAAAAGTGGTTTCCTGCACCAACACAAGTGCAAAAAGTGGTTTTTCAACACTAACACAAGTGTGAAAAGTGGTTTTTCAACACTAACACAAGTGCAAAAAGTGGATTTTCAACATGAACACAAGTGCAAACAGTGTTTTTTCCACACTAATACAAGTGCAAAAGTGGTTTCCTGCACCAACACAAGTGCGAAAAGTGGTTTTTCAACATTAAGAAAAGTGCGAAAAGTGGTTTTTCAACACTAACACAAGTGCGAAAAGTGGTTTTTCCACACTAATACAAGTGCAAAAGTGGCTTCCCGCACCAACACAAGTGCGAAAAGTGGTTTTTCAACACTAATACAAGTGCAAAAAGTGGATTTTCAACACTAACATAAGTGCAAAAAGTGTTTTTTCCACACTAATACAAGTGCAAAAGTGGTTTCCTGCACCAACACAAGTGCGAAAAGTGGTTTTTCAACACCAACACAAGTGTGAAAAGTGGTTTTTCAACACTAACACAAGTGCGAAAAGTGGTTTTTCAACACTATCACAAGTGCAAAAAGTGGTTTTTCCACAATAATACAAGTGCAAAAGTGGTTTCCTGCACCAACACAAGTGGGAAAAGTGGTTTTTCAACACTAACACAAGTGCGAGAAGTGGTTTTTCAACACTATCACAAGTGCAAAAAGTGTTTTTTCCACACTAATACAAGTGCAAAAGTGGTTTCCTGCACCAACACAAGTGCGAAAAGTGGTTTTTCAACATTAACACAAGTGCGAAAAGTGGTTTTTCAACAATAACACAAGTGCGAAAAGTGGTTTTTCCACACTAATACAAGTGCAAAAGTGGTTTCCCGCACCAACACAAGTGCGAAAAGTGGTTTTTCAACACTAACACAAGTGCAAAAAGTGGATTTTCAACACTAACATAAGTGCAAAAAGTGTTTTTTCCACACTAATACAAGTGCAAAAGTGGTTTCCTGCACCAACACAAGTGCGAAAAGTGGTTTTTCAACACCAACACAAGTGTGAAAAGTGGTTTTTCAACACTCACACAAGTGCGAAAAGTGGTTTTTCAACACTATCACAAGTGCAAAAAGTGGTTTTTCCACACTAATACAAGTGCAAAAGTGGTTTCCTGCACCAACACAAGTGGGAAAAGTGGATTTTCAACACTAACACAAGTGCAAAAAGTGGTTTCCTTCACGAACACATGTGCGAAAAGTGGGTTTTCAACACTAACACAAGTGCGAAAAGTGGTTTCCTTCACCAACACTAGTGCGAAAAGTGGTTTTTCAACACTAACACAAGTGCAAAAATTGGTTTTTCCACACTAATACAAGTGCAAAAGTGGTTTCCTGCACCAACACAAGTGTGAAAAGTGGTTTTTCAACACCAACACAAGTGCGAAAAGTGGTTTTTCAACACTATCACAAGTGCAAAAAGTGTTTTTTCCACACTAATACAAGTGCAAAAGTGGTTTCCTGCACCAACACAAGTGCGAAAAGTGGTTTTTCAACACTAACACAAGTGCGAAAAGTGGTTTTTCAACACTATCACAAATGCAAAAAGTGTTTATTCCACACTAATACAAGTGCAAAAGTGGTTTCCTGCACCAACACAAGTGCGAAAAGTGGTTTTTCAACACTAACACAAGTGCGAAAAGTGGTTTTTCAACACTAACACAAGTGCAAAAAGTGGATTTTCAACACTAACACAAGTGCAAACAGTATTTTTTTTCCACACTAATACAAGTGCAAAAGTGGTTTCCTGCACCAACACAAGTGCGAAAAGTGGTTTTTCAACACTAACACAAGAGCGAAAAGTGGTTTTTCAACACTATCACAAGTGCAAAAAGTGTTTTTTCCACACTAATACAAGTGCAAAAGTGGTTTCCTGCACCAACACAAGTGCGAAATGTGGTTTTTCAACACTAACACAAGTGCGAAAAGTGGTTTTTCAACACTATCACAAGTGCAAAAGGTGTTTTTTCCACACTAATACAAGTGCAAAAGTGGTTTCCTGCACCAACACAAGTGCGAAAAGTGGTTTTTCAACACTATCACAAGTGCAAAAAGTGTTTTTCCCACACTAATACAAGTGCAAAAGTGGTTTCCTGCACCAACACAAGTGCGAAAAGTGGTTTTTCAACACTAACACAAGTGCGAAAAGTGGTTTTTCAACACTATCACAAGTGCAAAAAGTGGTTTTTCCACACTAATACAAGTGCAAAAGTGGTTTCCTGCACCAACACAAGTGCGAAAAGTGGTTTTTCAACACCAACACAAGTGTGAAAAGTGTTTTTTCAACACTAACACAAGTGCGAAAAGTGGTTTTCAACACTATCACAAGTGCAAAAAGTGGTTTTACCACAATAATACAAGTGCAAAAGTGGTTTCCTGCACCAACACAAGTGGGAAAAGTGGTTTTTCAACACTAACACAAGTGCGAAAAGTGGTTTTTCAACACTATCACAAGTGCAAAAAGTGTTTTTTCCACACTAATACAAGTGCAAAAGTGGTTTCCTGCACCAACACAAGTGCGAAAAGTGGTTTTTCAACACCAACACAAGTGTGAAAAGTGGTTTTTCAACACTAACACAAGTGCGAAAAGTGGTTTTTCAACACTAACACAAGTGCGAAAAGTGGTTTTTCAACACTAACACAAGTGCAAAAAGTGGATTTTCAACACAAATACAAGTGCAAAAGTGGTTTCCTGCACCAACACAAGTGCGAAAAGTGGTTTTTCAACACCAACACAGGTGCGAAAAGTGGTTTTTCAACACTAACACAAGTGCTAAAAGTGGTTTTTCAACACTATCACAAGTGCAAAAAGTGTTTTTGCCACACTAATACAAGTGCAAAAGTGGTTTCCTGCACCAACACAAGTGCGAAAAGTGGTTTTTCAACATTAACACAAGTGCGAAAAGTGGTTTTTCAACATTAACACAAGTGCGAAAAGTGGTTTTTCAACACTAACACAAGTGCGAAAAGTGGTTTTTCCACACTAATACAAGTGCAAAAGTGGTTTCCCGCACCAACACAAGTGCGAAAAGTGGTTTTTCAACACCAACACAAGTGCAAAAAGTGGATTTTCAACACTAACACAAGTGCGAAAAGTGGTTTTTCAACACTATCACAAGTGCAAAAAGTGGTTTTTCCACACTAATACAAGTGCAAAAGTGGTTTTTCCACACTAATACAAGTGCAAAAGTGGTTTCCTGCACCAACACAAGTGCGAAAAGTGGTTTTTCAACACTAACACAAGTGCGAAAAGTGGTTTTTCCACACTAATACAAGTGCAAAAGTGGTTTCCTGCACCAACACAAGTGCGAAAAGTGGTTTATCAACACTAACACAAGTGCGAAAAGTGGTTTTTCAACACTAACACAAGTGCAAAAAGTGGATTTTCAACACAAATACAAGTGCAAAAGTGGTTTCCTGCACCAACACAAGTGCGAAAAGTGGTTTTTCAACATTAAGAAAAGTGCGAAAAGTGGTTTTTCAACACTAACACAAGTGCGAAAAGTGGTTTTTCCACACTAATACAAGTGCAAAAGTGGCTTCCCGCACCAACACAAGTGCGAAAAGTGGTTTTTCAACACTAATACAAGTGCAAAAAGTGGATTTTCAACACTAACATAAGTGCAAAAAGTGTTTTTTCCACACTAATACAAGTGCAAAAGTGGTTTCCTTCACGAACACATGTGCGAAAAGTGGGTTTTCAACACTAACACAAGTGCGAAAAGTGGTTTCCTTCACCAACACTAGTGCGAAAAGTGGTTTTTCAACACTAACACAAGTGCAAAAATTGGTTTTTCCACACTAATACAAGTGCAAAAGTGGTTTCCTGCACCAACACAAGTGTGAAAAGTGGTTTTTCAACACCAACACAAGTGCGAAAAGTGGTTTTTCAACACTATCACAAGTGCAAAAAGTGTTTTTTCCACACTAATACAAGTGCAAAAGTGGTTTCCTGCACCAACACAAGTGCGAAAAGTGGTTTTTCAACACTAACACAAGTGCGAAAAGTGGTTTTTCAACACTATCACAAATGCAAAAAGTGTTTATTCCACACTAATACAAGTGCAAAAGTGGTTTCCTGCACCAACACAAGTGCGAAAAGTGGTTTTTCAACACTAACACAAGTGCGAAAAGTGGTTTTTCAACACTAACACAAGTGCAAAAAGTGGATTTTCAACACTAACACAAGTGCAAACAGTATTTTTTTTCCACACTAATACAAGTGCAAAAGTGGTTTCCTGCACCAACACAAGTGCGAAAAGTGGTTTTTCAACACTAACACAAGAGCGAAAAGTGGTTTTTCCACACTAATACAAGTGCAAAAGTGGTTTCCTGCACCAACACAAGTGCGAAATGTGGTTTTTCAACACTAACACAAGTGCGAAAAGTGGTTTTTCAACACTAACACAAGTGCGAAAAGTGGTTTTTCAACACTAACACAAGTGCAAAAAGTGGATTTTCAACACTAACACAAGTGCAAACAGTATTTTTTTTCCACACTAATACAAGTGCAAAAGTGGTTTCCTGCACCAACACAAGTGCGAAAAGTGGTTTTTCAACACTATCACAAGTGCAAAAAGTGTTTTTTCCACACTAATACAAGTGCAAAAGTGGTTTCCTGCACCAACACAAGTGCGAAATGTGGTTTTTCAACACTAACACAAGTGCGAAAAGTGGTTTTTCAACACTATCACAAGTGCAAAAGGTGTTTTTTCCACACTAATACAAGTGCAAAAGTGGTTTCCTGCACCAACACAAGTGCGAAAAGTGGTTTTTCAACACTATCACAAGTGCAAAAAGTGTTTTTCCCACACTAATACAAGTGCAAAAGTGGTTTCCTGCACCAACACAAGTGCGAAAAGTGGTTTTTCAACACTAACACAAGTGCGAAAAGTGGTTTTTCAACACTATCACAAGTGCAAAAAGTGGTTTTTCCACACTAATACAAGTGCAAAAGTGGTTTCCTGCACCAACACAAGTGCGAAAAGTGGTTTTTCAACACCAACACAAGTGTGAAAAGTGTTTTTTCAACACTAACACAAGTGCGAAAAGTGGTTTTTCAACACTATCACAAGTGCAAAAAGTGGTTTTACCACAATAATACAAGTGCAAAAGTGGTTTCCTGCACCAACACAAGTGGGAAAAGTGGTTTTTCAACACTAACACAAGTGCGAAAAGTGGTTTTTCAACACTATCACAAGTGCAAAAAGTGTTTTTTCCACACTAATACAAGTGCAAAAGTGGTTTCCTGCACCAACACAAGTGCGAAAAGTGGTTTTTCAACACCAACACAAGTGTGAAAAGTGGTTTTTCAACACTAACACAAGTGCGAAAAGTGGTTTTTCAACACTAACACAAGTGCGAAAAGTGGTTTTTCAACACTAACACAAGTGCAAAAAGTGGATTTTCAACACAAATACAAGTGCAAAAGTGGTTTCCTGCACCAACACAAGTGCGAAAAGTGGTTTTTCAACACCAACACAGGTGCGAAAAGTGGTTTTTCAACACTAACACAAGTGCTAAAAGTGGTTTTTCAACACTATCACAAGTGCAAAAAGTGTTTTTGCCACACTAATACAAGTGCAAAAGTGGTTTCCTGCACCAACACAAGTGCGAAAAGTGGTTTTTCAACATTAACACAAGTGCGAAAAGTGGTTTTTCAACACTAACACAAGTGCGAAAAGTGGTTTTTCCACACTAATACAAGTGCAAAAGTGGTTTCCCGCACCAACACAAGTGCGAAAAGTGGTTTTTCAACACCAACACAAGTGCAAAAAGTGGATTTTCAACACTAACACAAGTGCGAAAAGTGGTTTTTCAACACTATCACAAGTGCAAAAAGTGGTTTTTCCACACTAATACAAGTGCAAAAGTGGTTTTTCCACACTAATACAAGTGCAAAAGTGGTTTCCTGCACCAACACAAGTGCGAAAAGTGGTTTTTCAACACTAACACAAGTGCGAAAAGTGGTTTTTCCACACTAATACAAGTGCAAATGTGGTTTCCTGCACCAACACAAGTGCGAAAAGTGGTTTATCAACACTAACACAAGTGCGAAAAGTGGTTTTTCAACACTAACACAAGTGCAAAAAGTGGATTTTCAACACAAATACAAGTGCAAAAGTGGTTTCCTGCACCAACACAAGTGCGAAAAGTGGTTTTTCAACATTAAGAAAAGTGCGAAAAGTGGTTTTTCAACACTAACACAAGTGCGAAAAGTGGTTTTTCCACACTAATACAAGTGCAAAAGTGGCTTCCCGCACCAACACAAGTGCGAAAAGTGGTTTTTCAACACTAATACAAGTGCAAAAAGTGGATTTTCAACACTAACATAAGTGCAAAAAGTGTTTTTTCCACACTAATACAAGTGCAAAAGTGGTTTCCTGCACCAACACAAGTGTGAAAAGTGGTTTTTCAACACCAACACAAGTGTGAAAAGTGGTTTTTCAACACTAACACAAGTGCGAAAAGTGGTTTTTCAACACTATCACAAGTGCAAAAAGTGGTTTTTCCACAATAATACAAGTGCAAAAGTGGTTTCCTGCACCAACACAAGTGGGAAAAGTGGTTTTTCAACACTAACACAAGTGCGAGAAGTGGTTTTTCAACACTATCACAAGTGCAAAAAGTGTTTTTTCCACACTAATACAAGTGCAAAAGTGGTTTCCTGCACCAACACAAGTGCGAAAAGTGGTTTTTCAACATTAACACAAGTGCGAAAAGTGGTTTTTCAACAATAACACAAGTGCGAAAAGTGGTTTTTCAACACAAACACAAGTGCAAAAGTGGTTTCCTGCACCAACACATGTGCGAAAAGTGGTTTTTCAACACTAACACAAGAGCGAAAAGTGGTTTTTCAACACTATCACAAGTGCAAAAAGTGTTTTTTCCACACTAATACAAGTGCAAAAGTGGTTTCCTGCACCAACACAAGTGCGAAATGTGGTTTTTCAACACTAACACAAGTGCGAAAAGTGGTTTTTCAACACTATCACAAGTGCAAAAGGTGTTTTTTCCACACTAATACAAGTGCAAAAGTGGTTTCCTGCACCAACACAAGTGCGAAAAGTGGTTTTTCAACACTATCACAAGTGCAAAAAGTGTTTTTCCCACACTAATACAAGTGCAAAAGTGGTTTCCTGCACCAACACAAGTGCGAAAAGTGGTTTTTCAACACTAACACAAGTGCGAAAAGTGGTTTTTCAACACTATCACAAGTGCAAAAAGTGGTTTTTCCACACTAATACAAGTGCAAAAGTGGTTTCCTGCACCAACACAAGTGCGAAAAGTGGTTTTTCAACACCAACACAAGTGTGAAAAGTGTTTTTTCAACACTAACACAAGTGCGAAAAGTGGTTTTTCAACACTATCACAAGTGCAAAAAGTGGTTTTACCACAATAATACAAGTGCAAAAGTGGTTTCCTGCACCAACACAAGTGGGAAAAGTGGTTTTTCAACACTAACACAAGTGCGAAAAGTGGTTTTTCAACACTATCACAAGTGCAAAAAGTGTTTTTTCCACACTAATACAAGTGCAAAAGTGGTTTCCTGCACCAACACAAGTGCGAAAAGTGGTTTTTCAACACCAACACAAGTGTGAAAAGTGGTTTTTCAACACTAACACAAGTGCGAAAAGTGGTTTTTCAACACTAACACAAGTGCGAAAAGTGGTTTTTCAACACTAACACAAGTGCAAAAAGTGGATTTTCAACACAAATACAAGTGCAAAAGTGGTTTCCTGCACCAACACAAGTGCGAAAAGTGGTTTTTCAACACCAACACAGGTGCGAAAAGTGGTTTTTCAACACTAACACAAGTGCTAAAAGTGGTTTTTCAACACTATCACAAGTGCAAAAAGTGTTTTTGCCACACTAATACAAGTGCAAAAGTGGTTTCCTGCACCAACACAAGTGCGAAAAGTGGTTTTTCAACATTAACACAAGTGCGAAAAGTGGTTTTTCAACATTAACACAAGTGCGAAAAGTGGTTTTTCAACACTAACACAAGTGCGAAAAGTGGTTTTTCCACACTAATACAAGTGCAAAAGTGGTTTCCCGCACCAACACAAGTGCGAAAAGTGGTTTTTCAACACCAACACAAGTGCAAAAAGTGGATTTTCAACACTAACACAAGTGCGAAAAGTGGTTTTTCAACACTATCACAAGTGCAAAAAGTGGTTTTTCCACACTAATACAAGTGCAAAAGTGGTTTTTCCACACTAATACAAGTGCAAAAGTGGTTTCCTGCACCAACACAAGTGCGAAAAGTGGTTTTTCAACACTAACACAAGTGCGAAAAGTGGTTTTTCCACACTAATACAAGTGCAAAAGTGGTTTCCTGCACCAACACAAGTGCGAAAAGTGGTTTATCAACACTAACACAAGTGCGAAAAGTGGTTTTTCAACACTAACACAAGTGCAAAAAGTGGATTTTCAACACAAATACAAGTGCAAAAGTGGTTTCCTGCACCAACACAAGTGCGAAAAGTGGTTTTTCAACATTAAGAAAAGTGCGAAAAGTGGTTTTTCAACACTAACACAAGTGCGAAAAGTGGTTTTTCCACACTAATACAAGTGCAAAAGTGGCTTCCCGCACCAACACAAGTGCGAAAAGTGGTTTTTCAACACTAATACAAGTGCAAAAAGTGGATTTTCAACACTAACATAAGTGCAAAAAGTGTTTTTTCCACACTAATACAAGTGCAAAAGTGGTTTCCTTCACGAACACATGTGCGAAAAGTGGGTTTTCAACACTAACACAAGTGCGAAAAGTGGTTTCCTTCACCAACACTAGTGCGAAAAGTGGTTTTTCAACACTAACACAAGTGCAAAAATTGGTTTTTCCACACTAATACAAGTGCAAAAGTGGTTTCCTGCACCAACACAAGTGTGAAAAGTGGTTTTTCAACACCAACACAAGTGCGAAAAGTGGTTTTTCAACACTATCACAAGTGCAAAAAGTGTTTTTTCCACACTAATACAAGTGCAAAAGTGGTTTCCTGCACCAACACAAGTGCGAAAAGTGGTTTTTCAACACTAACACAAGTGCGAAAAGTGGTTTTTCAACACTATCACAAATGCAAAAAGTGTTTATTCCACACTAATACAAGTGCAAAAGTGGTTTCCTGCACCAACACAAGTGCGAAAAGTGGTTTTTCAACACTAACACAAGTGCGAAAAGTGGTTTTTCAACACTAACACAAGTGCAAAAAGTGGATTTTCAACACTAACACAAGTGCAAACAGTATTTTTTTTCCACACTAATACAAGTGCAAAAGTGGTTTCCTGCACCAACACAAGTGCGAAAAGTGGTTTTTCAACACTAACACAAGAGCGAAAAGTGGTTTTTCCACACTAATACAAGTGCAAAAGTGGTTTCCTGCACCAACACAAGTGCGAAATGTGGTTTTTCAACACTAACACAAGTGCGAAAAGTGGTTTTTCAACACTAACACAAGTGCGAAAAGTGGTTTTTCAACACTAACACAAGTGCAAAAAGTGGATTTTCAACACTAACACAAGTGCAAACAGTATTTTTTTTCCACACTAATACAAGTGCAAAAGTGGTTTCCTGCACCAACACAAGTGCGAAAAGTGGTTTTTCAACACTATCACAAGTGCAAAAAGTGTTTTTTCCACACTAATACAAGTGCAAAAGTGGTTTCCTGCACCAACACAAGTGCGAAATGTGGTTTTTCAACACTAACACAAGTGCGAAAAGTGGTTTTTCAACACTATCACAAGTGCAAAAGGTGTTTTTTCCACACTAATACAAGTGCAAAAGTGGTTTCCTGCACCAACACAAGTGCGAAAAGTGGTTTTTCAACACTATCACAAGTGCAAAAAGTGTTTTTCCCACACTAATACAAGTGCAAAAGTGGTTTCCTGCACCAACACAAGTGCGAAAAGTGGTTTTTCAACACTAACACAAGTGCGAAAAGTGGTTTTTCAACACTATCACAAGTGCAAAAAGTGGTTTTTCCACACTAATACAAGTTCAAAAGTGGTTTCCTGCACCAACACAAGTGCGAAAAGTGGTTTTTCAACACCAACACAAGTGTGAAAAGTGTTTTTTCAACACTAACACAAGTGCGAAAAGTGGTTTTTCAACACTATCACAAGTGCAAAAAGTGGTTTTACCACAATAATACAAGTGCAAAAGTGGTTTCCTGCACCAACACAAGTGGGAAAAGTGGTTTTTCAACACTAACACAAGTGCGAAAAGTGGTTTTTCAACACTATCACAAGTGCAAAAAGTGTTTTTTCCACACTAATACAAGTGCAAAAGTGGTTTCCTGCACCAACACAAGTGCGAAAAGTGGTTTTTCAACACCAACACAAGTGTGAAAAGTGGTTTTTCAACACTAACACAAGTGCGAAAAGTGGTTTTTCAACACTAACACAAGTGCGAAAAGTGGTTTTTCAACACTAACACAAGTGCAAAAAGTGGATTTTCAACACAAATACAAGTGCAAAAGTGGTTTCCTGCACCAACACAAGTGCGAAAAGTGGTTTTTCAACACCAACACAGGTGCGAAAAGTGGTTTTTCAACACTAACACAAGTGCTAAAAGTGGTTTTTCAACACTATCACAAGTGCAAAAAGTGTTTTTGCCACACTAATACAAGTGCAAAAGTGGTTTCCTGCACCAACACAAGTGCGAAAAGTGGTTTTTCAACATTAACACAAGTGCGAAAAGTGGTTTTTCAACACTAACACAAGTGCGAAAAGTGGTTTTTCCACACTAATACAAGTGCAAAAGTGGTTTCCCGCACCAACACAAGTGCGAAAAGTGGTTTTTCAACACCAACACAAGTGCAAAAAGTGGATTTTCAACACTAACACAAGTGCGAAAAGTGGTTTTTCAACACTATCACAAGTGCAAAAAGTGGTTTTTCCACACTAATACAAGTGCAAAAGTGGTTTTTCCACACTAATACAAGTGCAAAAGTGGTTTCCTGCACCAACACAAGTGCGAAAAGTGGTTTTTCAACACTAACACAAGTGCGAAAAGTGGTTTTTCCACACTAATACAAGTGCAAATGTGGTTTCCTGCACCAACACAAGTGCGAAAAGTGGTTTATCAACACTAACACAAGTGCGAAAAGTGGTTTTTCAACACTAACACAAGTGCAAAAAGTGGATTTTCAACACAAATACAAGTGCAAAAGTGGTTTCCTGCACCAACACAAGTGCGAAAAGTGGTTTTTCAACATTAAGAAAAGTGCGAAAAGTGGTTTTTCAACACTAACACAAGTGCGAAAAGTGGTTTTTCCACACTAATACAAGTGCAAAAGTGGCTTCCCGCACCAACACAAGTGCGAAAAGTGGTTTTTCAACACTAATACAAGTGCAAAAAGTGGATTTTCAACACTAACATAAGTGCAAAAAGTGTTTTTTCCACACTAATACAAGTGCAAAAGTGGTTTCCTGCACCAACACAAGTGCGAAAAGTGGTTTTTCAACACCAACACAAGTGTGAAAAGTGGTTTTTCAACACTAACACAAGTGCGAAAAGTGGTTTTTCAACACTATCACAAGTGCAAAAAGTGGTTTTTCCACAATAATACAAGTGCAAAAGTGGTTTCCTGCACCAACACAAGTGGGAAAAGTGGTTTTTCAACACTAACACAAGTGCGAGAAGTGGTTTTTCAACACTATCACAAGTGCAAAAAGTGTTTTTTCCACACTAATACAAGTGCAAAAGTGGTTTCCTGCACCAACACAAGTGCGAAAAGTGGTTTTTCAACATTAACACAAGTGCGAAAAGTGGTTTTTCAACAATAACACAAGTGCGAAAAGTGGTTTTTCCACACTAATACAAGTGCAAAAGTGGTTTCCCGCACCAACACAAGTGCGAAAAGTGGTTTTTCAACACTAACACAAGTGCAAAAAGTGGATTTTCAACACTAACATAAGTGCAAAAAGTGTTTTTTCCACACTAATACAAGTGCAAAAGTGGTTTCCTGCACCAACACAAGTGCGAAAAGTGGTTTTTCAACACCAACACAAGTGTGAAAAGTGGTTTTTCAACACTAACACAAGTGCGAAAAGTGGTTTTTCAACACTATCACAAGTGCAAAAAGTGGTTTTTCCACACTAATACAAGTGCAAAAGTGGTTTCCTGCACCAACACAAGTGGGAAAAGTGGATTTTCAACACTAACACAAGTGCAAAAAGTGGTTTCCTTCACGAACACATGTGCGAAAAGTGGGTTTTCAACACTAACAGAAGTGCGAAAAGTGGTTTCCTTCACCAACACTAGTGCGAAAAGTGGTTTTTCAACACTAACACAAGTGCAAAAATTGGTTTTTCCACACTAATACAAGTGCAAAAGTGGTTTCCTGCACCAACACAAGTGCGAAAAGTGGTTTTTCAACACTAACACAAGTGCGAAAAGTGGTTTTTCAACACTAACACAAGTGCAAAAAGTGGATTTTCAACACTAACACAATTGCAAACAGTATTTTTTTTCCACACTAATACAAGTGCAAAAGTGGTTTCCTGCACCAACACAAGTGCGAAAAGTGGTTTTTCAACACTAACACAAGAGCAAAAAGTGGTTTTTCAACACTATCACAAGTGCAAAAAGTGTTTTTCCCACACTAATACAAGTGCAAAAGTGGTTTCCTGCACCAACACAAGTGCGAAAAGTGGTTTTTCAACACTAACACAAGTGCGAAAAGTGGTTTTTCAACACTATCACAAGTGCAAAAAGTGGTTTTTCCACACTAATACAAGTGCAAAAGTGGTTTCCTGCACCAACACAAGTGCGAAAAGTGGTTTTTCAACACCAACACAAGTGTGAAAAGTGTTTTTTCAACACTAACACAAGTGCGAAAAGTGGTTTTTCAACACTATCACAAGTGCAAAAAGTGGTTTTACCACAATAATACAAGTGCAAAAGTGGTTTCCTGCACCAACACAAGTGGGAAAAGTGGTTTTTCAACACTAACACAAGTGCGAAAAGTGGTTTTTCAACACTATCACAAGTGCAAAAAGTGTTTTTTCCACACTAATACAAGTGCAAAAGTGGTTTCCTGCACCAACACAAGTGCGAAAAGTGGTTTTTCAACACCAACACAAGTGTGAAAAGTGGTTTTTCAACACTAACACAAGTGCGAAAAGTGGTTTTTCAACACTAACACAAGTGCGAAAAGTGGTTTTTCAACACTAACACAAGTGCAAAAAGTGGATTTTCAACACAAATACAAGTGCAAAAGTGGTTTCCTGCACCAACACAAGTGCGAAAAGTGGTTTTTCAACACCAACACAGGTGCGAAAAGTGGTTTTTCAACACTAACACAAGTGCTAAAAGTGGTTTTTCAACACTATCACAAGTGCAAAAAGTGTTTTTGCCACACTAATACAAGTGCAAAAGTGGTTTCCTGCACCAACACAAGTGCGAAAAGTGGTTTTTCAACATTAACACAAGTGCGAAAAGTGGTTTTTCAACACTAACACAAGTGCGAAAAGTGGTTTTTCCACACTAATACAAGTGCAAAAGTGGTTTCCCGCACCAACACAAGTGCGAAAAGTGGTTTTTCAACACCAACACAAGTGCAAAAAGTGGATTTTCAACACTAACACAAGTGCGAAAAGTGGTTTTTCAACACTATCACAAGTGCAAAAAGTGGTTTTTCCACACTAATACAAGTGCAAAAGTGGTTTTTCCACACTAATACAAGCGCAAAAGTGGTTTCCTGCACCAACACAAGTGCGAAAAGTGGTTTTTCAACACTAACACAAGTGCGAAAAGTGGTTTTTCCACACTAATACAAGTGCAAAAGTGGTTTCCTGCACCAACACAAGTGCGAAAAGTGGTTTATCAACACTAACACAAGTGCGAAAAGTGGTTTTTCAACACTAACACAAGTGCAAAAAGTGGATTTTCAACACAAATACAAGTGCAAAAGTGGTTTCCTGCACCAACACAAGTGCGAAAAGTGGTTTTTCAACATTAAGAAAAGTGCGAAAAGTGGTTTTTCAACACTAACACAAGTGCGAAAAGTGGTTTTTCCACACTAATACAAGTGCAAAAGTGGCTTTCCGCACCAACACAAGTGCGAAAAGTGGTTTTTCAACACTAATACAAGTGCAAAAAGTGGATTTTCAACACTAACATAAGTGCAAAAAGTGTTTTTTCCACACTAATACAAGTGCAAAAGTGGTTTCCTGCACCAACACAAGTGCGAAAAGTGGTTTTTCAACACCAACACAAGTGTGAAAAGTGGTTTTTCAACACTAACACAAGTGCGAAAAGTGGTTTTTCAACACTATCACAAGTGCAAAAAGTGGTTTTTCCACAATAATACAAGTGCAAAAGTGGTTTCCTGCACCAACACAAGTGGGAAAAGTGGTTTTTCAACACTAACACAAGTGCGAGAAGTGGTTTTTCAACACTATCACAAGTGCAAAAAGTGTTTTTTCCACACTAATACAAGTGCAAAAGTGGTTTCCTGCACCAACACAAGTGCGAAAAGTGGTTTTTCAACATTAACACAAGTGCGAAAAGTGGTTTTTCAACAATAACACAAGTGCGAAAAGTGGTTTTTCCACACTAATACAAGTGCAAAAGTGGTTTCCCGCACCAACACAAGTGCGAAAAGTGGTTTTTCAACACTAACACAAGTGCAAAAAGTGGATTTTCAACACTAACATAAGTGCAAAAAGTGTTTTTTCCACACTAATACAAGTGCAAAAGTGGTTTCCTGCACCAACACAAGTGCGAAAAGTGGTTTTTCAACACCAACACAAGTGTGAAAAGTGGTTTTTCAACACTAACACAAGTGCGAAAAGTGGTTTTTCAACACTATCACAAGTGCAAAAAGTGGTTTTTCCACACTAATACAAGTGCAAAAGTGGTTTCCTGCACCAACACAAGTGGGAAAAGTGGATTTTCAACACTAACACAAGTGCAAAAAGTGGTTTCCTTCACGAACACATGTGCGAAAAGTGGGTTTTCAACACTAACAGAAGTGCGAAAAGTGGTTTCCTTCACCAACACTAGTGCGAAAAGTGGTTTTTCAACACTAACACAAGTGCAAAAATTGGTTTTTCCACACTAATACAAGTGCAAAAGTGGTTTCCTGCACCAACACAAGTGCGAAAAGTGGTTTTTCAACACTAACACAAGTGCGAAAAGTGGTTTTTCAACACTAACACAAGTGCAAAAAGTGGATTTTCAACACTAACACAATTGCAAACAGTATTTTTTTTCCACACTAATACAAGTGCAAAAGTGGTTTCCTGCACCAACACAAGTGCGAAAAGTGGTTTTTCAACACTAACACAAGAGCAAAAAGTGGTTTTTCAACACTATCACAAGTGCAAAAAGTGTTTTTTCCACACTAATACAAGTGCAAAAGTGGTTTCCTGCACCAACACAAGTGCGAAAAGTGGTTTTTCAACACTAACACAAGTGCGAAAAGTGGTTTTTCAACACTATCACAAGTGCAAAAGGTGTTTTTTCCACACTAATACAAGTGCAAAAGTGGTTTCCTGCACCAACACAAGTGCGAAAAGTGGTTTTTCAACACTATCACAAGTGCAAAAAGTGTTTTTCCCACACTAATACAAGTGCAAAAGTGGTTTCCTGCACCAACACAAGTGCGAAAAGTGGTTTTTCAACACTAACACAAGTGCGAAAAGTGGTTTTTCAACACTATCACAAGTGCAAAAAGTGGTTTTTCCACACTAATACAAGTGCAAAAGTGGTTTCCTGCACCAACACAAGTGCGAAAAGTGGTTTTTCAACACCAACACAAGTGTGAAAAGTGTTTTTTCAACACTAACACAAGTGCGAAAAGTGGTTTTTCAACACTATCACAAATGCAAAAAGTGTTTATTCCACACTAATACAAGTGCAAAAGTGGTTTCCTGCACCAACACAAGTGCGAAAAGTGGTTTTTCAACACTAACACAAGTGCGAAAAGTGGTTTTTCAACACTAACACAAGTGCAAAAAGTGGATTTTCAACACTAACACAAGTGCAAACAGTATTTTTTTTCCACACTAATACAAGTGCAAAAGTGGTTTCCTGCACCAACACAAGTGCGAAAAGTGGTTTTTCAACACTAACACAAGAGCGAAAAGTGGTTTTTCAACACTATCACAAGTGCAAAAAGTGTTTTTTCCACACTAATACAAGTGCAAAAGTGGTTTCCTGCACCAACACAAGTGCGAAATGTGGTTTTTCAACACTAACACAAGTGCGAAAAGTGGTTTTTCAACACTATCACAAGTGCAAAAGGTGTTTTTTCCACACTAATACAAGTGCAAAAGTGGTTTCCTGCACCAACACAAGTGCGAAAAGTGGTTTTTCAACACTATCACAAGTGCAAAAAGTGTTTTTCCCACACTAATACAAGTGCAAAAGTGGTTTCCTGCACCAACACAAGTGCGAAAAGTGGTTTTTCAACACTAACACAAGTGCGAAAAGTGGTTTTTCAACACTATCACAAGTGCAAAAAGTGGTTTTTCCACACTAATACAAGTGCAAAAGTGGTTTCCTGCACCAACACAAGTGCGAAAAGTGGTTTTTCAACACCAACACAAGTGTGAAAAGTGTTTTTTCAACACTAACACAAGTGCGAAAAGTGGTTTTTCAACACTATCACAAGTGCAAAAAGTGGTTTTACCACAATAATACAGGTGCAAAAGTGGTTTCCTGCACCAACACAAGTGGGAAAAGTGGTTTTTCAACACTAACACAAGTGCGAAAAGTGGTTTTTCAACACTATCACAAGTGCAAAAAGTGTTTTTTCCACACTAATACAAGTGCAAAAGTGGTTTCCTGCACCAACACAAGTGCGAAAAGTGGTTTTTCAACACCAACACAAGTGTGAAAAGTGGTTTTTCAACACTAACACAAGTGCGAAAAGTGGTTTTTCAACACTAACACAAGTGCGAAAAGTGGTTTTTCAACACTAACACAAGTGCAAAAAGTGGATTTTCAACACAAATACAAGTGCAAAAGTGGTTTCCTGCACCAACACAAGTGCGAAAAGTGGTTTTTCAACACCAACACAGGTGCGAAAAGTGGTTTTTCAACACTAACACAAGTGCTAAAAGTGGTTTTTCAACACTATCACAAGTGCAAAAAGTGTTTTTTCCACACTAATACAAGTGCAAAAGTGGTTTCCTGCACCAACACAAGTGCGAAAAGTGGTTTTTCAACATTAACACAAGTGCGAAAAGTGGTTTTTCAACACTAACACAAGTGCGAAAAGTGGTTTTTCCACACTAATACAAGTGCAAAAGTGGTTTCCCGCACCAACACAAGTGCGAAAAGTGGTTTTTCAACACCAACACAAGTGCAAAAAGTGGATTTTCAACACTAACACAAGTGCGAAAAGTGGTTTTTCAACACTATCACAAGTGCAAAAAGTGGTTTTTCCACACTAATACAAGTGCAAAAGTGGTTTTTCCACACTAATACAAGTGCAAAAGTGGTTTCCTGCACCAACACAAGTGCGAAAAGTGGTTTTTCAACACTAACACAAGTGCGAAAAGTGGTTTTTCCACACTAATACAAGTGCAAAAGTGGTTTCCTGCACCAACACAAGTGCGAAAAGTGGTTTATCAACACTAACACAAGTGCGAAAAGTGGTTTTTCAACACTAACACAAGTGCAAAAAGTGGATTTTCAACACAAATACAAGTGCAAAAGTGGTTTCCTGCACCAACACAAGTGCGAAAAGTGGTTTTTCAACATTAAGAAAAGTGCGAAAAGTGGTTTTTCAACACTAACACAAGTGCGAAAAGTGGTTTTTCCACACTAATACAAGTGCAAAAGTGGCTTCCCGCACCAACACAAGTGCGAAAAGTGGTTTTTCAACACTAATACAAGTGCAAAAAGTGGATTTTCAACACTAACATAAGTGCAAAAAGTGTTTTTTCCACACTAATACAAGTGCAAAAGTGGTTTCCTGCACCAACACAAGTGCGAAAAGTGGTTTTTCAACACCAACACAAGTGTGAAAAGTGGTTTTTCAACACTAACACAAGTGCGAAAAGTGGTTTTTCAACACTATCACAAGTGCAAAAAGTGGTTTTTCCACAATAATACAAGTGCAAAAGTGGTTTCCTGCACCAACACAAGTGGGAAAAGTGGTTTTTCAACACTAACACAAGTGCGAGAAGTGGTTTTTCAACACTATCACAAGTGCAAAAAGTGTTTTTTCCACACTAATACAAGTGCAAAAGTGGTTTCCTGCACCAACACAAGTGCGAAAAGTGGTTTTTCAACATTAACACAAGTGCGAAAAGTGGTTTTTCAACAATAACACAAGTGCGAAAAGTGGTTTTTCCACACTAATACAAGTGCAAAAGTGGTTTCCCGCACCAACACAAGTGCGAAAAGTGGTTTTTCAACACTAACACAAGTGCAAAAAGTGGATTTTCAACACTAACATAAGTGCAAAAAGTGTTTTTTCCACACTAATACAAGTGCAAAAGTGGTTTCCTGCACCAACACAAGTGCGAAAAGTGGTTTTTCAACACCAACACAAGTGTGAAAAGTGGTTTTTCAACACTAACACAAGTGCGAAAAGTGGTTTTTCAACACTATCACAAGTGCAAAAAGTGGTTTTTCCACACTAATACAAGTGCAAAAGTGGTTTCCTGCACCAACACAAGTGGGAAAAGTGGATTTTCAACACTAACACAAGTGCAAAAAGTGGTTTCCTTCACGAACACATGTGCGAAAAGTGGGTTTTCAACACTAACAGAAGTGCGAAAAGTGGTTTCCTTCACCAACACTAGTGCGAAAAGTGGTTTTTCAACACTAACACAAGTGCAAAAATTGGTTTTTCCACACTAATACAAGTGCAAAAGTGGTTTCCTGCACCAACACAAGTGCGAAAAGTGGTTTTTCAACACTAACACAAGTGCGAAAAGTGGTTTTTCCACAATAATACAAGTGCAAAAGTGGTTTCCTGCACCAACACAAGTGGGAAAAGTGGTTTTTCAACACTAACACAAGTGCGAGAAGTGGTTTTTCAACACTATCACAAGTGCAAAAAGTGTTTTTTCCACACTAATACAAGTGCAAAAGTGGTTTCCTGCACCAACACAAGTGCGAAAAGTGGGTTTTCAACACTAACACAAGTGCGAAAAGTGGTTTCCTTCACCAACACCAGTGCGAAAAGTGGTTTTTCAACACTAACACAAGTGCAAAAAGTGGTTTTTCCACACTAATACAAGTGCAAAAGTGGTTTCCTGCACCAACACAAGTGCGAAAAGTGGTTTTTCAACACTAACACAAGTGCGAAAAGTGGTTTTTCAACACTATCACAAGTGCAAAAAGTGTTTTTTCCACACTAACACAAGTGCAAAAGTGGTTTCCTGCACCAACACAAGTGCGAAAAGTGGTTTTTCAACACTAACAAAAGTGCGAAAAGTGGTTTTTCCACACTAATACAAGTGCAAAAGTGGTTTCCTGCACCAACACAAGTGCGAAAAGGGGTTTTTCAACACTAACCCAAGTGCGAAAAGTGTTTTTTCCACACTAATACAAGTGCAAAAGTGGTTTCCTGCACCAACACAAGTGTGAAAAGTGGTTTTTCAACACTAACACAAGTGCGAAAAGTGGTTTTTTCCACACTAATACAAGTGCAAAAGTGGTTTCCTGCACCAACACAAGTGCGAAAAGTGGTTTTTCAACACTAACACAAGTGCGAAAAGTGGTTTTTCAACACTAACACAAGTGCGAAAAGTGGTTTTTCCACACTAATACAAGTGCAAAAGTGGTTTCCTGCACTAACACAACTGCGAAAAGTGGTTTTTCAACACTATCACAAGTGCAAAAAGTGTTTTTTACACACTAATACAAGTGCAAAAAGTGTTTTTTCCACACTAATACAAGTGCAAAGGTGGTTTCCTGCACCAACACAAGTGCGAAAAGTGGTTTTTCAACACTAACACAAGTGCGAAAAGTGGTTTTTCAACACTATCACAAGTGCAAAAAGTGTTTTTTCCACACTAATAAAAGTGCAAAAAGTGTTTTTTCCACACTAATACAAGTGCAAAAGTGTTTTCCTGCACCAACACAAGTGCGAAAGTGGTTTTTCAACACCAACACAAATGCGAAAAGTGGTTTTTCAACACTATCACAAGTGCAAAAAGTGTTTTTCCCACACTAATACAAGTGCAAAAGTGGTTTCCTGCACCAACACAAGTGCGAAAAGTGGTTTTTCAATACTATCACAAGTGCAAAAAGTGTTTTTTCCACACTAATACAAGTGCAAAAGTGGTTTCCTGCACCAACACAAGTGCGAAAAGTGGTTTTTCAACACTAACACAAATGCGAAAAGTGGTTTTTCAACACAAATACAAGTGCAAAAGTGGTTTCCTGCACCAACACAAGTGCGAAAAGTGGTTTTTCAACACCAACACAGGTGCGAAAAGTGGTTTTTAAACACTAACACAAGTGCGAAAAGTGGTTTTTCAACACTATCACAAGTGCAAAAAGTGTTTTTTCCACACTAATACAAGTGCAAAAGTGGTTTCCTGCACCAACACAAGTGCGAAAAGTGGTTTTTCAACACTAACACAAGTGCGAAAAGTGGTTTTTCCACACTAATACAAGTGCAAAAGTGGTTTCCCGCACCAACACAAGTGCGAAAAGTGGTTTTTCAACACTAACACAAGTGCAAAAAGTGGATTTTCAACACTAACATAAGTGCAAAAAGTGTTTTTTCCACACTAATACAAGTGCAAAAGTGGTTTCCTGCACCAACACAAGTGCGAAAAGTGGTTTTTCAACACCAACACAAGTGTGAAAAGTGGTTTTTCAACACTAACACAAGTGCAAAAGTGGTTTCCTGCACCAACACAAGTGCGAAAAGTGGTTTTTCAACACTAACACAAGTGCGAAAAGTGGTTTTTCCACACTTATACAAGTGCAAAAGTGGTTTCCTGCACCAACACAAGTGCGAAAACTGGTTTTTCAACACTAACACAAGTGCGAAAAGTGGTTTTTCAACACTAACACAACTGCGAAAAGTGGTTTTTCCACACTAATACAAGTGCAAAAGTGGTTTCCTGCACCAACACAAGTGGGAAAAGTGGTTTTTCAACACCAACACAAGTGTGAAAAGTGGTTTTTCAACACTAACACAAGTGCGAAAAGTGGTTTTTCAACACTATCACAAGTGCAAAAAGTGGTTTTTCCACAATAATACAAGTGCAAAAGTGGTTTCCTGCACCAACACAAGTGGGAAAAGTGGTTTTTCAACACTAACACAAGTGCGAGAAGTGGTTTTTCAACACTATCACAAGTGCAAAAAGTGTTTTTTCCACACTAATACAAGTGCAAAAGTGGTTTCCTGCACCAACACAAGTGCGAAAAGTGGTTTTTCAACACTAACACAAGTGCGAAAAGTGGTTTTTCAACACTATCACAAGTGCAAAAGGTGTTTTTTCCACACTAATACAAGTGCAAAAGTGGTTTCCTGCACCAACACAAGTGCGAAAAGTGGTTTTTCAACACTATCACAAGTGCAAAAAGTGTTTTTCCCACACTAATACAAGTGCAAAAGTGGTTTCCTGCACCAACACAAGTGCGAAAAGTGGTTTTTCAACACTAACACAAGTGCGAAAAGTGGTTTTTCAACACTATCACAAGTGCAAAAAGTGGTTTTTCCACACTAATACAAGTGCAAAAGTGGTTTCCTGCACCAACACAAGTGCGAAAAGTGGTTTTTCAACACCAACACAAGTGTGAAAAGTGTTTTTTCAACACTAACACAAGTGCGAAAAGTGGTTTTTCAACACTATCACAAATGCAAAAAGTGTTTATTCCACACTAATACAAGTGCAAAAGTGGTTTCCTGCACCAACACAAGTGCGAAAAGTGGTTTTTCAACACTAACACAAGTGCGAAAAGTGGTTTTTCAACACTAACACAAGTGCAAAAAGTGGATTTTCAACACTAACACAAGTGCAAACAGTATTTTTTTTCCACACTAATACAAGTGCAAAAGTGGTTTCCTGCACCAACACAAGTGCGAAAAGTGGTTTTTCAACACTAACACAAGAGCGAAAAGTGGTTTTTCAACACTATCACAAGTGCAAAAAGTGTTTTTTCCACACTAATACAAGTGCAAAAGTGGTTTCCTGCACCAACACAAGTGCGAAATGTGGTTTTTCAACACTAACACAAGTGCGAAAAGTGGTTTTTCAACACTATCACAAGTGCAAAAGGTGTTTTTTCCACACTAATACAAGTGCAAAAGTGGTTTCCTGCACCAACACAAGTGCGAAAAGTGGTTTTTCAACACTATCACAAGTGCAAAAAGTGTTTTTCCCACACTAATACAAGTGCAAAAGTGGTTTCCTGCACCAACACAAGTGCGAAAAGTGGTTTTTCAACACTAACACAAGTGCGAAAAGTGGTTTTTCAACACTATCACAAGTGCAAAAAGTGGTTTTTCCACACTAATACAAGTGCAAAAGTGGTTTCCTGCACCAACACAAGTGCGAAAAGTGGTTTTTCAACACCAACACAAGTGTGAAAAGTGTTTTTTCAACACTAACACAAGTGCGAAAAGTGGTTTTTCAACACTATCACAAGTGCAAAAAGTGGTTTTACCACAATAATACAGGTGCAAAAGTGGTTTCCTGCACCAACACAAGTGGGAAAAGTGGTTTTTCAACACTAACACAAGTGCGAAAAGTGGTTTTTCAACACTATCACAAGTGCAAAAAGTGTTTTTTCCACACTAATACAAGTGCAAAAGTGGTTTCCTGCACCAACACAAGTGCGAAAAGTGGTTTTTCAACACCAACACAAGTGTGAAAAGTGGTTTTTCAACACTAACACAAGTGCGAAAAGTGGTTTTTCAACACTAACACAAGTGCGAAAAGTGGTTTTTCAACACTAACACAAGTGCAAAAAGTGGATTTTCAACACAAATACAAGTGCAAAAGTGGTTTCCTGCACCAACACAAGTGCGAAAAGTGGTTTTTCAACACCAACACAGGTGCGAAAAGTGGTTTTTCAACACTAACACAAGTGCTAAAAGTGGTTTTTCAACACTATCACAAGTGCAAAAAGTGTTTTTTCCACACTAATACAAGTGCAAAAGTGGTTTCCTGCACCAACACAAGTGCGAAAAGTGGTTTTTCAACATTAACACAAGTGCGAAAAGTGGTTTTTCAACACTAACACAAGTGCGAAAAGTGGTTTTTCCACACTAATACAAGTGCAAAAGTGGTTTCCCGCACCAACACAAGTGCGAAAAGTGGTTTTTCAACACCAACACAAGTGCAAAAAGTGGATTTTCAACACTAACACAAGTGCGAAAAGTGGTTTTTCAACACTATCACAAGTGCAAAAAGTGGTTTTTCCACACTAATACAAGTGCAAAAGTGGTTTTTCCACACTAATACAAGTGCAAAAGTGGTTTCCTGCACCAACACAAGTGCGAAAAGTGGTTTTTCAACACTAACACAAGTGCGAAAAGTGGTTTTTCCACACTAATACAAGTGCAAAAGTGGTTTCCTGCACCAACACAAGTGCGAAAAGTGGTTTATCAACACTAACACAAGTGCGAAAAGTGGTTTTTCAACACTAACACAAGTGCAAAAAGTGGATTTTCAACACAAATACAAGTGCAAAAGTGGTTTCCTGCACCAACACAAGTGCGAAAAGTGGTTTTTCAACATTAAGAAAAGTGCGAAAAGTGGTTTTTCAACACTAACACAAGTGCGAAAAGTGGTTTTTCCACACTAATACAAGTGCAAAAGTGGCTTCCCGCACCAACACAAGTGCGAAAAGTGGTTTTTCAACACTAATACAAGTGCAAAAAGTGGATTTTCAACACTAACATAAGTGCAAAAAGTGTTTTTTCCAC